>NC_057400.1:42276820-42551743 GCF_019320065.1 Cervus canadensis
GCAACTTTACTATATCATTAGATTAGTTTCTGTAATTTTCCTGGTAGGCTTTTAGGGTTTTCTAAGTATAGAGGATCATGTCATCTGCAATATCAGCTGAGAGTTTCAACTTCTTCTTTTTTCCTATCTGGAATTCCTTTTACTTCTTTTTCTGCTCTGATGCTGTGGCTCAAAAACTTAACACTATGTTGAACAGTAGTGGTGAGAGTGGGCAACCTGGTCTTGTTTCCTCTGATTCAGGGGAAATGCTTTCCAATTTCCCATTGAGGGTGATGCTTGCTGTGGGTTTGTCCATATATAGCTTTTAATATGTTGAGGTAATGTTCCTTCTATTCCTTAAGCTTTTTGGAGAGTTTGTAATCATAAATGAGTGTGAATTTTGTCAAAGCTTTCTTCTTTGGCATCTATTGAGATAATGTATTTTTATCTTTCAATTTGGTTATGGTGGTTATTTCATTGATTTGATTTGCGCAATGAAGATCCTTGCATTCCGGATAAAGACCACTTTGGTGTGGTAATTAATCTGTTGTTGATCTGTTTGTAGTTTGTTTAGGATTTTTGCATCTATGTTCATCAGTGATATTGGTCTGTAGTTTTCTTTTTTTGTGGCATCTTTGTCTGGTTTTGGAATTAGGGTGATGGTGGCCTCATAGAATGAGTTTGGAAGTTTACCTTCTTCTGCAATTTTCTGGAAGAGTTTGAGTAAGGTAGGTGTTAGCTCTTCTCTAAATTTTTGGTAGAATTCAGCTGTGAAGCCATCTGGTCCTGGGCTTTTGTTTGCTGGAAGATTTTTGATTACAGTTTCGATTTCCTTGCCTGTGATGGGTCTGTTAAGATCTTCTATTTCTTCCTGGTTCAGTTTTGGAAAGTTATACTTTTCTAAGAATTTGTCCATTTCATCCAAGTTGTCCATTTTATTGGCATAGAGCTGCTTCTCCAGCCCTTTCTTACCCTTCTCTCACTACTTCTAGATTCTAAACATGCTGGACTTTCTGTTCCTCAAATACTTACTTCTTTCTCTAGAGCCATTGCACCTTTTTTCACCCTCTCCCTTCTCCTTATAACTTATTTTCAGCCCTTTGTGCTTAACATAAGAGCCACTTCCTCCAGCAAGCCCTTCCTGACCCCCTGGTTTAGGTCTGGCTCCCTTGTTATACAGTACCATAGGCCAGGTTCCCTTTTCAAAGAACATTTGTCGTCTTGGTTTGTTATCTTGTATGCATTTGAGTGATTATTTTTTTCACATTTCGTTACCTCCCACTGTATTCTCAAAAGAATCATGTAAGGCCAGGGACCATGTCTAGTTTTGATCACCACCACATCCCTAAGGTCTAGAACATAATAGGCATTTAGTAAATACTTGTTGAATGAATGAATACATGAAATGAAGGATTGATGGGTGGATGGATGAAATTTGTGCCCTCTTCTTTACAGAATGTTTCTACTACCAATTTCCTATATTGGGTAAGTCAATCTCTGGCATCACAGCTTGCTCACCTATAATGTAAAGGACTGGACTAGAAAATGTTGATAATACCTTCCAGGTCTACCACTTTAAATTTTGGAATTTGAGAAAAAATATGCCTCTATTAACTATACAATCACATAAGTGAAGTGCCATACAATAAGGTCCAAGGGACCAACTGGATAATAGCATTTTTGGAGGTTTTAACTGATTCACACTGACCTAAGTATGCTCCAACTTTTTATTAGGACCATGAGTTATCTTCTTAATTTACTAAACATTATCCTGGTAGCTAGAAGAACATGAGTGACTAATGAACCCCTTTGCAACAAGACACTAAATTCTTAATGAATGAAATTAGCTTATTCTAATAATCACATTTGTACAGGTACTTTGCATCCTAAGTTCTATATGCTATACAATTATTTGTAATGAAAGTGCTTCTAATTAATTAAATGATCTTGTACAAAATTCATACCATTGATTTGGTAATTCCCATTCAATGAATAAAATATCATTTTACTACAATAGCATTAGTATAATTGCTAAGTATTTTAATTTGATTTTATTTAACTTTCAAGAGCAAATTGCAATCTGTTTCTAAATAAGGGAAAATTCTAGTACTATTTACAGTGGAAATTATTTTCTTTTGAGATATATTTAATTTGTGTCTTCATAATACTGAACTTATAGATGAAAAAAAATTTAGTTTAGTGAATCCCTGTATTATGAATACCAAAAAAACTTAAATAATTGTTTTTTAAAAGCATTTTTAGTTACTAATTCAATAAATTAATATAATATTGGTGACATCTTTTTTGTCTAGCATGAATAATGCTTTGATTATGGCTAATGACTTATATAATAGATTTTCCTATTTAAGTATCCTTGAATATAATTTTCCTTTCTTGCAATTATGTTTAATTGAGAGTTCTTAGCCATAATTAGTCTTCATTTTAATAGAAGGTTAAATTAAGTGAGCTAATTCAAGTGTAACATTTAACTCTATGCTTGGCAGTCAACAAATGTTTGTTATTGTCATAGCTCATCATATTCTTGAAATAAATATTTTTGATCTGTGTTTCCCAAACTAATTTGGCCACTGAGATTTTTTACAATATCTACTAAAATCACAGTGAGGATGGCATGGTAATCCACTCCAGTATTCTTGCCTGGAGAATCCCCATGGACAGAGGAGCCCAGTGGGCTACATATAGTCCATGGGGCCGCAAAGAATCAAGTGCAACTGAGCAACTAAGCACAAACACACAAAATCACAATATAGGAAATGCAGTTTCAGATTACACTATTATTATATAAAGGTCAATTTTTATTCTAATATAATGGAGTTCATCAGTTATACTTGGAACATCTTGGTCATCCTAGGGCTCCATAACTGAAATAGTCCAGTCATGATCATAGTACAGTTAGTACTAATATCACACATGGGATAGATAAAATTAATTAAAAAATAAAACTTCAAATTATTTTTAAATTCCTACTCATTTTCCTTTGTTTGACATTAACAATCACGCTGATTCTTATCAGATTTCTCAAGAAGATTTCAAGGATTAGTTATTTACTCTTTGTAACCTCTAATTTAGATTATCCAGGAAAGTTATGTGAGAGTAAGGGTATATGTCATATTACTTCTCAGCCAGTCATTTATTTTAAATGGGTGCATAGTAGCTATGCAACTGTGGTATTGGAAAAGGCTCTTGAGAGTCCCTTGGACTGCAAGGAGATCCAATCAGTCATTCCTAAAGGAAGTCAGTCCTGAATATCAGAAGGACTGATGCTGAAGCTGAAACTCCAATACTTTGGCCACCTGATGTGAAGAACTGACTCATTGGAAAAGAGCTTGATGCTGGGAAAGATTGAAGGTGGGAGGAGAAGGGGATGACAGAGGATGAGATGGTTGGATGGCATCACTGACTCAATGGACATGAGTTTGAATAAGCTCCGGGAGTTGGTGATGGACAGGGAGGCCTGGCGTGCAGCAGTCCATGGGGTCACAAAGAGTCAGACATGACTGAGCGACTGAACTGAACTGATAGTAGCTATAAATGCTAATGATCTAGAGAACTTAACATATGTCACATTGACTCAATATCTGTGAAACAATTTAATTATGCATTAATTATACTGCTAATTATCATAATGATAATAAGCCCCACCAGCACCCAGGAAGTGATAAGGTGTTATACTGAACACATCAAGAGGAGCCAGCTGTATTTATCTGGAAATAGGGTTTGTGGCACAGCTTTGGGATAGGTGATTACTCCTAACCTTGCATGGGGTGTAACCAGGGGTCAAAAGGTGTGATTATCCTGGAGTCAGGCTGGGCTCAGAGTGTTACTGAATCAGATGGGGGAAAATTTACATTAGGCATTCTTTTCTTCCTGCTGAAAATGACCACACATTCATAATAGAATAATGTACCTGCTCTAAAATGCTGGATTAAGTCACGTATTAAGAGTTATAAAACATGTACTTAGAATTTCCAATCCAATTGCTGGTTCTTTGTACCAGCTAGGACCATGCTTGGCATATAGTAGAAGAATAATAAATATTTGTTGAATGAAAAAATAAATCAACTGGACAGATTTTATTTTAGGTGTTTGTTTTTTTTTTTCTAATCCTCCCCTAAAGATATACCTACCCTTACTCTTTACCATCCTGTCCAAGTTGTAAATTTCATATATAAACTCTTCTACCTGGACATCATTTAAAAATGTATCAAAATTTTGTCCTTGGAGTTAGCAGGAGCACTTGTTTGAAAAACAGATTCCTAGTTCTTATCTCAAATCTACTCATTCAGAATTGGGGATAAAGCCCTGATTTTCATTTTTGTTTAAGCCCCACTGGTGAGTCTTCTTCAAAGAATCCAAATTTTGTGATTTCACTGAATCTACTTGGTTCAGTGTTCTCCTATGCCTATCAGTTGAATTTCTCACTGCCTATGAGCTCCTGGTAGGTGGATAGGTCTGGCCTGCATAGAAATTTACATCTCAGGGACAGACTCCCCACAGCTAATGCTGATCATGGCTTTCAAGGAATGTTCCAGGTCTCTTGTAATGTTTATGTCTCTATCCAGTCCTCTTGCTCATTGTCAGATGGATTCTTCTTTAGGTACATTCCCTCTGCTGACTCTTAAGGAATTGAGAAAGGGCAAGGGGACTGATCCTGCCATAGCTTATGTTTAAACAAGATAACAGGGAAAGCAATGATAGGGGAAGGAGCCATTGTTTTCTAGTGTTTTGAATATGTGCGTGTGTGCGTTTGTATGTGTAAATCAGTATAAAATGCATCACAATGGCATCAATCACACTAAACAAGTTCTAGTCACCTAAAAAATTGAATGCGTGGATTTTCATTACTTTTTCTAAATAATGGTTTAATATTGAATTATAATCTCCTGATTATTTTGAAAGTTTAGTTTTGCCATCTGAAAATTTTAAACTCAAAGTAGTTGAGCAGAAGTAGAAATGAATCCTGAGAGCATATCTTTCTTCCACTGGTAACAGACACTTGCTTAACACTTAACTCCTGATAGCACCCTTAGAGTCAATTTGGCTCATCTTTACAGTCACTCATACACTGCTTAAACACTCTAATTAACAATAATTATTTGCATTTTTAATTTATTAAAACAAAGATGGGAATTATTTCAATTACGAATCCAAGAAATTACAATTCACAGAAATAATTAAAAAAAAAAAAGAAATAATTCACAAGTAATGATTCACTATTCTCCTAATTTTTCTTAAAATTTTGTATTTATTCTTTATTAGGATTCTGTTTCTGTCATTTAATTTTCTAGTCTTGGAAAAACTGGCAATAACTGTCAGAGCAGAGACATCAGATGTCAGTTCTAATGTTCGTCACAAACTAAATGAGAAAACATGGTTTATTAAGTGGGCTCATGAATGGTTGGTAGGTCTTTTTGTTCTCACTTTCATACTGATTTTGAAACTGATGCTTATGAGGCCATCTCAGCAGAGTGACACGGACTTCCAGACATACCGCATCTGTCTCTCTGCTTACTCTACAATGATTCTGTTCTCAATAGGAAATATGTCCAGCCATCGCATCAGGTCATGTTTATTTCTGGAGTGAGCAGCACAGGAGTAAATGCTGGAAATAAAAGGGTGGGGAACAAACTATTTAAAACTAATGTTATATTTGGGCAAAGGCTGACAACTTTGAAGAAATGGGACTGTGGTAGCTTTAGACCAGTAACAAAAAGTGTTATACTAAGTTCTAAGTATGGGGCACTCTACATGTATAGTCCCATGAAACACTCACAGCAACTCTCTGATATATAGGTACTATTACCAACACCATTTTGAAGATTAGGAAATGGAAATTAGAGAGTTAAAATAACTTGCTAATATATAACTGAGCTTGGGTTTAAATCCAGCTCCATCTGATTTTAGAGACTGGGTGCTTTACCAATACCTTCTGATTTAAAGTGAATGCATTTCTCTAATAATGAGTGATGTTGAGCATCTTTTCATGTGTTTGTTAGCCATCTGTATGTCTTCTTTGGAGAAATGTCTGTTTAGTTCTTTGGCCCATTTTTGGATTGGGTCATTTATTTTTCTGGAATGGAGCTGCAGGAGTTGCTTGTATATTTTTGAGATTAATCCTTTGTCTGTTGCTTCATTTGCTGTTATTTTCTCCCAATCTGAGGGCTGTCTTTTCACCTTGCTTATAGTTTCCTTTGTAGTGCAAAAGCTTTTAAGTTTCATTAGGTCCCATTTGTTTAGTTTTGCTTTTATTTCCAATATTCTGGGAGGTGGGTCATAGAGGATCTTGCTGTGATTTATGTCGGAGAGTGTTTTGCCTATGTTCTCCTCTAGGAGTTTTATAGTTTCTGGTCTTACATTTAGATCTTTAATCCATTTTGAGTTTATTTTTGTGTATGGTGTTAGAAAGTGTTCTAGTTTCATTCTTTTACAAGTGGTTGACCAGTTTTCCCAGCACCACTTGTTAAAGAGGTTGTCTTTTTTCCATTGTATATCCTTTGCCTCCTTTGTCAAAGATAAGGTGTCCATAGGTTCGTGGATTTATCTCTTTAATGAGGTACCATTACACGCCAGTCAGGATGGCTGCTATCCAAAAAGTCTACAAGCAATAAATGCTGGAGAGGCTGTGGAGAAAAGGGAACCCTCTTACACTGTTGGTGGGAATGCAAACTAGTACAGCCACTATGGAGAACAGTGTGGAGATTTCTTAAAAAACTGGAAATAGAACTGCCATATGACCCAGCAATCCCACTTCTGGGCATACACACTGAGGAAACCAGATCTGAAAGAGACACGTGCACCCCAATGTTCATCGCAGCACTGTTTATAATAGCCAGGACATGGAAGCAACCTAGATGCCCATCAGCAGATGAATGGATAAGGAAGCTGTGGTACATATACACCATGGAATATTACTCAGCCATTAAAAAGAATTCATTTGAACCAGTCCTAATGAGATGGATGAAGCTGGAGCCCATTATACAGAGTGAAGTAAGCCAGAAAGATAAAGAACATTACAGCATACTAACACATATATATGGAATTTAGAAAGGTGATAACGATAACCCTATATGCAAAACAGAAAAAGAGACACAGAAATACAGAACAGACTTTTGAACTTTGTGGGAGAATGTGAGGGTGGGATATTTCAAAAGAACAGCATGTATACTATCTATGGTGAAACAGATCACCAGCCCAGGTGGGATGCATGAGACAAGTGCTCCGGCCTGGTGCACTGGGAAGACCCAGAGGAATCGGGTGGAGAGGGAGGTGGGAGGGGGGATCGGGATTGGGAATACATGTAAATCCATGGCTGATTCATATCAATGTATGACAAAACCCACTGGGAAAAAAAAAAATAAAGTGAATGCACACTGTAATAAAACAACAACAAAACAAACACAAAAATCAAACAATGCACAAGGGGAGGTAGGATAATTATACCTCAAAATGAACATTGAGAGAAAACAAGACAATTTGATCTTCGCCAAATATAGCAAAGAGGTTGCTATAAAGCTTTTAATGTCTCACTGAAGAATGTAGTAGCTCTTGATTTTGAAAGAATTTTGCAAGGTTCTCTCTGTAGATAACACTAAACAATATAGTTTGAATAAAGTTATTCAAAGGAATTGTCAGGTTTTTAAAAGTTCATTTCTTGTATTACGTTATTGCTGTGCTATGTTAAACGGGGCTTTTTTTCGCCCCCCTGATCTCTAAAGCAGTAAGGGGCTTCCCAAGTGGCTCAGTGGTAAAGAATCCACCTACCAGTGCAGGAGATATAAGCCATGCGGGTCCAATCCCTTGGTCAGGAACATCTCCTGGAGAAGGGCATGGTAACCCACTCTAGTATTCTTGCGTAGAGAATCCCATGGACAGAGGAACCTGGCAGGTCACAGTCCATGGGGTCACAGAGTTGGACACAAGTGAAGTGACTAAGAACATATGCATGCACCGTGTTCTTTTGCTTTATGTGGACCATACCCTGTGATCTTTACTGCTTTGCATGTGTGCTGAGTCACCTCAGTCGTGGGAGACTCTTTGCAATGCTATGGACTGTGGCTCACCAGGCTCCTCTCTCCGTGGGATTCTCTGGGCATAAGTACTGGAGTGGCTTGCCCTGCCATCCTAAAGGGGATCTTCCCAACCCAGGAACTGAATCTTCGTCTCTTGTCTCCTCCATTGACAGGTGAGTTCTTTATCACTAGCGCTACATGGTGTTAAATGACAAATGTTTTGGTGACCCTGAAGATGAAAGTAAACCTGGTCTATATTTGAAGGCCCACTCAGTCTCCTTTGCCAGTTCATCTTCCTCTAATCTCTGTTTTAAATTGTGATGTAACTTTTATTGGATTTACTTGGATTTCTTCTTTGAATCCCAGATGATATTTCCACTTGTGTGTTTCACAAGCACTTCAAAGTCAGTAAGTCTAAAGCTCAGAAAACAGGACTTCCATTCTGCTGCTCCAGATTTCTCCAAGTCAATGGCATTATCCTCCACTTCGTTGCTCAATTCAAATACCTGTGAGTTATTTTGACCTCCCTCTTTGCTTACCGCCTTTGTCTAGCACCCAGGTCTCACAATTCTATGTCCAAAATCTCTCTCTACCCTCTCTATTTCTACTACAACCTCCAAGGCCAAGCTATGTCTCACTAGGTAGGCTGTAATGGATATCTGTTTGCTACACCTGCAATTTCATTTCTAGTATTTCATTGCAGATTTTTTTTTTTTTTTTTGGCCACATCACTTGGCACCCAGGATCTTAATTCCCTGGGATCAAACCCAGCCCCCTGCAGTGAAAGCCCACATTCCTAATCACTGGATCACCAAGGAAATCCCTTCATTGTGAATTTGATTTACATTTTCCTAATGACTAATGATGTTGAGTCTCTTTTCATAAGCTTATTGGTCACTTTCATATCTTCTTTCCAGTAGTTATATATGGATGTGAGAGTAGGACCATAAGGAAAGTTGAGCACTGAAGAATTGATGATTTTGAACTGTGATGCTGGAGAAGACTCTTGAGAGTCCCTTGGACAGCAAGAAGGTCAAACCAGTCAATTGTAAAGGAAATCTACTCTGAATATTCATGGGAAGGGCTGATCCTGAAGCTGAAGCTCCAATACTTTGGCCACCTGATGGGAAGAGCCAACCCATTGGAAAAGACCCTGACACTGGAAAAGAAAGAGGGCAGGAGAAGAAGAGGGTGACAGAGAATGAGATAGTTGGATGGCTCACTGACTCAATGAACATGAGTTTGAACAAACTCCAGGAGATGGTGAAGGACAGGGAAGCCTGGTATGCTGAGTCCATGGGGTCACAAAGAGACACGGCTTAGTGACTCAGCAACAACCATGATATCTTCTTTAGGGAATATGTCTGTCCTTTGGCTTCCCGGATGCTGTGGGCTTCCTTAATAACTCAGTGGGTAAAGAATCTGCCTGCAGTGCAGACAGATTCATTCTTCCATTTTAGGATAACTATTCTGGATCCCTTGTATTTCCATGTGAATTTTGGAATCACCTCGTACATTTCTGCAACAAGTATCATCTGGGATTTAGATAGGGGTCACATTTAGTTTGCAGACATATTTAGAGAATATTGCCATCTTTAAAATGCTGTTTTGTGATTTATAAGTATAGGATTTATTTTCATTTATTTATATATTTTTGTATTGTTTATTGCTAATGTATAGGAAAACAATTCATTTTTATATATTAATCTTGTGTTTTGCAAATTTATTCAACTTGCTTGTTAATTCCATTATTTTTTAGTGAATTCCTTAGGATATTCCATAAACAAGATCATGTCATCTGTAAATAGAGATAGTTTTACTTCTTCCTTCCCAATCTGGATACTTTTTATTTCTTTCTTTATCTAATTGCCCTGGATACAACTGCCGGAAAGTGAAAGTGAAAGTCTCTCAGTCATGTCCGACTCTTTGCAACCCCATGGACTATACAGTCCATGGAATTCTCCAGGCCAGAGTACTGGAATGGGTAGCCTTTCCCTTCTCTAGGGATCTTCCCAACCCAGGGGTCAAAGCCAGGTCTCCCACGTTGCAAGTGGATTCTTTACCAGTTGAGCCACAAGGGAAGCCCATACAACTAAGAATAAAACATTTAATAGAAATAAGAACTAACTTGCTATCTTATTCTTGATCTTAGGGGAAGAGCACTGACTTTCACCAGTGTGATATTAACTCTGATTTTTTTTTTTTTGTAGATGCCCTTTTTCAGATAGAGGAAATTCCTCCTATTTCTAGTCTGCTGAGTGTTTTTATAATGAAAGGGGGCTGTATTTTGTTAAATCATTTTTCTGTATCTATTGAAATCACCATGTGTTTTTTTGTCTCTTTTTCTATTAATATAACTCATTATAGTAATTGATTTTTGGATGTTAAACCTTGTATTCTTGGGATAAATTTCACTTGATCTTGGTGAATAATCCTTTTTATACGTTACTGGATTTGGCTTGCTAGTAGTATGATGAGGCTCTTTCCATTTGTATTCATAATAAATATTGCTTTAACTACTATTGGTCTGTAACTTCTTTACTTGTAACGTAAAGAAGTATGGTTTTGGTATCACAGCATCGGGCCTTAAAGATGAATTGATAAGTGTCCTATTTTATATTTTGAAAGAGTTTATGAAGGGTTGGTAATAATTCTTCTTAAAATGTTCTCTAGAGTTTACCAGTGAAGTCAGCTGGGCTTGGGGTTTTCTTTGTGGGAAGTTTTAAAATCATTAAAACAATTTTCTCGGTTGTTACAGTTCTATTCAGGTTTTCTGTTTACTCTTGAGTGAATTGTGGTAGTTTTTATCTGTGGTTCTTTTCATCTAAGTTGTCTGATTTTTTCTTTTTTTTTTTTTGACATACAGTCTTTCTAACCTGTCCCTTTAAGGAGTACTACCTCGTCAGTTTTTCTACCAAGTATAAAAATCATAATATGTTGGAGAAAATTTTAATTTAGATATGAAGCAATTCTATTTTTTTTTATTATTCACAGGGATAAAGGTTAATAAGGATTGTAAGCTATTCCATTTTTACTACATAATTTTTGTTAATTTGCAAGGATACTGAAATAAAAAGTAAGTTCTTTGCTTTACATAAAATAAGCAACAAGTAAATAAAAGACTCATTAGTATTGATTATCCCATGGAAATGTTATTTTAATTTAGCCTAGCATGTTCCTAGATTTTAAGACTCAGTCTGACTGTCTCTGGTTCTTAAAAACCTTTAGCCTTGATTTCATATCCCCAGTGAGAGCTTTAGAACCTGGTTTTTTCAAGGTGTATGTGTGACTATATATTCTTGTGTAAAACAATTCACTTTGGAAATCAGAGACAGGTAAACTCCTCTGCAATATGGGAATCATCTGAAAACTTGGATTGTTTTCAAATTATTTAGAATTTGGCAAAACTCAAAAAGAATCTACGAAGATTCATCTTCTGTGATTTTAAAATCCAAGAGCAAAGTAGAGAAATATAATCTGCAAGGCTGATATATTTATACTCAACTCAAAAGCTCTTTTAGGTCCATGGACTTTCTGAATCTTTTCCTCAGCCCTTTAGACTTCCCCATATTTCCTCCAAAAGAACAGTGAATAAATAAGCTTAAAACTCTTAAGATGTTTGAGGGAGTCTGTTTCACAGTTCTTAATGTTGATACTGGGAAAATTTTAAGCCTTAAAAACAAATTCACATCTCCTTTGATGATAATTTGGTCTCACATATATCTTACTTTACAAAAAATGATGAGATTTTAGTACTAATAATAGTTACAATAATAGTAATAATAGCAATGGATTTCTGCCAAAAATATAGGCATTCTAAATGATACTTGTCTTTATAAAATATTGATCTACATTCTGTCTAAATCATCTGTGAATTCAGATTATCTTCTGAAATAATTATATAAGGTTATTACTTATCTAAGTAAGCAATCACTATACATTTTATAAATGTGTATGTATACTCATAAGTCTATTATGTATATACATATACATATAGACTGTGTTCATTGGTTACATAATTTTGGCTGCACAGGTTGAAATTCCCAGATACTTGCCTACGTCAGAGCCTTTGTATCTGCATTTCCCTCTGCAGTGAGGATCTAGCCTCCAGTTTGCATCCTTCCTGTCCTTTAGGTCTTGGCTCAGATATCATCTCAGAGAAGCCTCCCCTAGCCACTTTTGTTATGAACTGAATTTTGTCCCTCCAAAATACATAAATTGAAGCTCCAATCCTCAGTGGAACTGTATTTGGAAATAAGTGCTTTAACAAAATAATTACAATTAACAAGAACATGTAGTGGAACACTAATCTGATGAAGCTAGTGGTGTCTTTACGGAAAGAGGAGGAAGATACCAGGAAGGCACATGCACAGAGAAAAAGCCATGTGAGGACAAAGCAATAAGGCATCTATCTACAAGCCAAGGAGAGAAGCCCCCGAGAAAAACTAAACCCAGTTAACCTTGATCTGGGACTTCCAGTCTCCAGAACTGTGAGAATAGAAATTTCTGTTATTTAAGCCACCCGGGCTTGATTTTGCTTTTTATTATTATCACCCAGGTGATATTTTGTTATGGCAGCCCTGGATGTCTAACACAGCCCCACTCCATTTGTCTTCTGTAGCACTTTTACAAATTTGAAATATTCTATTAATTCACTTATTTACTTGTTTATTGTCAGACTGTCCTTTTGTAAGGCTAGAGAACTTGTCATTCATGCCTTATACCTATGCCTGGTATCTGGAAGGTACTCAATAAATAACTGTTGAACAAATAACCAAAGTATCCAAAAGCCACAGTGGACTGGGCGTTGTGGATAATGGATAACTATGGGATGCTAATTTCTGTGGGTTTTTTTTTTTTAATTCAGTAGATTGTTATTTTTAATCCCAAGAAGAACACTATAACTTCTTCTCCTCAAGAGTTAAAAATCCAACTGTTTCGTGAATGATGGGGTTATTGTGATTATATTTACCCTTCCTTTGTAAGCCTCAAGGGATTTGGGGTGGTGGGTTTGGTTGGACATGTACACATGGGGTATAAAAGATTTTCACAAATGCTGGTCGGGGCCCTTGGCTAAGAGGAGACTCTGCCTTGGGCGCGCCGGTGTAATAAACTGCACTCCACTAAAAAAAAAAAAAAAAAAAAAAAATCCAAGTGTTTATAGGAGTCAAGTAGATGTTGTAAGTGAATATGTTACTTTATGCAAATAAAACTGAAAGGTTTTCTCCATTTTCTATTTTATATAGGGGTACACAGCAAAGTGGAGACTGCATTGCCAACCTAAAGACTACAGCTGCTTCTGACTCAACTATTCCCATGAGCCCAGTGTTGTCAGATCTAATATTTAAAAAGAAGTCAAAAATCTACATTTTTATGTGAAATCTTATGATTTTAAAAAAATGACAACTACTGAAAATTTGTATAAAATACTGCAGGCCAAAACCAACAACAAAAAAATAATAAAACGAAAAGTATGCAGAGGTAGACAAGAGGACTTCAAGGAGATCTGAAGCTACTCTAGCTAAAGATGGCTCTCCTTTCACGGCAGGTACTGGGGGCCCTGCCCAGAAGAACCTGACTTCTCCACACTATATAATCTCTCTTTTCTTTTTCCCTCACTCAGCCTTAGTCTCTACTCCTACGCACCTCAGCTTCCTTTTCCTTTCTTCTTCATTTCTTCTCTCCTGCTTTTGCCTTACAGCTGCCAATATCTTTGCCTTGCAACCAAAATTCCTGAAAAAATTCATTTCTGATCCAAAGAGGTGGGGGATAGGAAACAGGTGCTACTCAGAGATAATTACTTCCTACTCTCAGACTTAAGAAGAGCATTGTTGAGGGGAAAAAAAAAAAAAACCATCACACAGAGGGAGCTGTCATCTTTGTGTACTAGGATGGAGAACACAATAAAATGCTTGCTACCATTTATTAAGCTGCCACAAAATGTTAGCAATTTTGGAAAAAAAATTAGTTAATGTTTATTGAGTGTTTGCTCATGTAGTGAACTCTATACTCAATTGAAATCAAGAAAAGTGCAGATAGCTCCCATAAGTCCTTTCACAAAGGTTCAGGAATTCAGAAACTATAAATCATGAAGCAAGGCCATATTGAATTTACTTGTGAAATTCTGGAGCCTCTGTTACTTTCCAATTCTAGTTTCTGCTTGTCTGGCTTTTATTTTGTCACTTCTCTTAAACCAAAAATTCTTATGTTTGTCCTCAGGGTGGGCGAATATGAGGGAAAGATGAAAAGCTTAGTTTCCACTCTTGGTGTGGTTGTATTTTCACATAGGAAGAGGAATGATGCTTGGAAAGAAGAACCTCAAGAGAAAATGTAGAGACAGGAGAAAAAAAGGGAATTGGTTGGAGGGGGGTAGGCTGAGACCAATGAGGACAGCTTGGGTCTAAGGTGTGGGAACTCAGATGTGTTTCCTATTGAGTAAAATTAAAAATGGGAAAATTAGGAAGTCCCCAAATAGTTATCTGTTATTTTTGTTATTATGTGAGTGAGCTAAATGGATCTTTCTCATTTCACTACCCCATTGCCCTATTTGTTTCTAAAATCCTGCCTAATTCCCTCAAAGCTCTTTTAATTCTCAGATGATGTTCCTGGGACCTACCCTCTCCTTGTAAAAGCCCTTTCCTCTTCATTTTTCACTTAGACCTAGTGATTTAAGTGACCCAGCGGTCTAAGTGAATGTCTGATCCCATATTGGTGGTAATGACTGAGCATCCATACTGCGTTCTTAATTGTGCTTTCAGGTGGAAGTCTAAATGCAGTACCCTTATTCCCCCAACTAGCTCAATGATGGGCAGAAGTGAAACTCAATTAACTGAGTGGGACTAATTAGTGGGACTTCATTTGTTAATATATAACAATGATGAAGCTGAAGCTCCAACACTTTGGCCACCTGATACAAAGAGCTGACTCATTGGAAAAGCCCCTGATGCTGGGAAAGATTGAAGGCAGGAGAAGGGGATGACAGTGGATGACATAGTTGGATGGCATCACTGACTCAATGGACAAGAGTTTGAGCAAGCTCCAGAAGATGGTGAAGGACAGGGAAACCTGGCATGCTGCAGTCCATAGGGTCACGAGGAGCCGGACACGACTGAGTGACTAAACAACAAACAAATGAGCGAGTGTTTTGTAAGTGGGTCTTTAAGTTTCTCAAAATGTTCTTACTTTTATATACTATAACTGTCCTATATTTCTTATTGGAAATTATGACTCAAATTCCAAAGTGCAAATGCAACTCACCCTTGCCTCTAGACATGGAGGCAGGTTTACCATAAAATCCACATACTTTTCCTTGACTTTTTTTTTAAGCCACCCTGAGCAGCACACGGGATCTTAGTTCCCCTAAAATCCACACACTTGTGTTCCCCGCACATTTGTTTCTGATGGAGCAAAATGTCCATTTCAAGTATTGGGGGGTTTCCTTTAAAAATTAGGAGTTATTTTTGCATGTATTAGCATTCAAGGAATCAATAGGATAGGACCTAATCCACTACCTGACAACTGCTGCTCTGAGGAGAATATGGCCTCAAAATGAGGTGAGACACTGATCTGAAAACAATTTTAACTTGACAAAGTACAAAAAATATGGACTCACATAATCTCTTTCAATCAACAGCCTCAGAATAATCTCGTGCTAGCAGAGAGGAATGAGTATTGAAGATCTACACTGAAGAAACATTACCTTTATCTTATTGGTTAACCTCCTCACTTTGTAATTCTGTGAAAATCTCATGAGCACTTTTAATTTTTCAAAGTATTTTCCTATATTTCATTTTTAAAGCAATAAATAATTCAGAACTCATACTTTCTTCGGCTAAAGGCTTGTCACTGTTCTTCCATTATTGTCAGTTAGCTTTTAACCAGGGGTATTTCCCACTTCAGCTATCATAAGCTATCACAAGCTTTTAATGTTGGTGCAAACATTTTTCCTTTCCCTAGACTCCAAAGCTAGACATGTTATTATTGTACATTTTTCCTGTTTTAGATCTTAATCTTCTTTACATAGTTTCATAAAAACCTATGTCCCTAATATCACAGAAAGGTTTATAAACAGTCTTAATTTAAATCCAAACTAGCCCCAACATCAGTCTCCTGAATTTCAGCAAAGTGAAATCAATGTTATCTAAGACTGTTTAAAAAGAATCGATTAAAAAACTAAACATAATGCTTGCTTAATAATATTTAGTCTTCTAATTTGATTTTCTTGGCTTTTGCATCTAGAACAACAATTTCTCTTTTTCTATGCAGCTATTCCTGAGATCTCTATTCTTGACTGCCTCCCTAAATTTTTGGAAAGACTCATAATAAAAATTTCCATAGGTTCTGTTTTAACTTTTCCATTCTTACTCATCTTTACTTGCCATGAGGCAATCCAATAATGAAAAGCAATGTTAGTTAAAAATATTGTCTCTAAAGGCCTGTCAAAGCTTGGAATTTAGCATGTATTTTGGAGAGACACTGGGGTGTTACAGAAGAGTGCTCAGGTTTTTCTATTGCAGAAGTAATACTGGAAACCTCTTCCTACCTATGCCTTGAATTCCTCAGTGATTCTGGTTGCTCAACAATATACTTGGAAGTTTATATGTCTTCTTAGAAATAACAGAATTACTTTGGAAAATAAGCACTTAGGAAAGGCTCAATCTCTTGTGACCGTGCACTAGTCCTTTTTCCAAACTGTTCTAGGCAGACCAAGCAAAATAGAGAAAATTCTTACCTCTTGAAGGACGTAAGACAATACACATCACCAATAAAGCAAGCACAGCAGAGGTGGCAACTCCAAATACAATTTTTAACCATGTCTACATAAAATAAAGAAAATTAGAAATATAAATGGTTTCTGCTAAATAGTAGAAATGGCAAGATTTTGTTTACACCTAAATCCGCTTTCTCCCTCCCCGTAAAGCTTTTGATTGTCTTCCACTGATCTGGCTATAATTGCTGGAATTCTTCCAGCTCTGCAAGGAGAAATGTTTCCACAGTATATTTAGAACAATTTCCCAATCCTAACCCACTCCAGGAAGTACATACTTATGTACAAATCCTCACCTTCTAAACAATAGAAAACTCTGATTGTGCTCAATTCAGCCAGCCCCCATCCTTTAGCAGTATCTGTGGCTGCGTATACTAACCTTCATTTTTCCAGATGCTTTTGAAAGTTAGCTAATTCTGACTTCAGAGCGTGGGTCACCAGATCTGTGAAAACCGTTGAAAGAAGTAGGTCTGTCTTCGTAGTTGGAAGTCGAAGCTAGGGCAAGTTTTTTTTTTTTTTTCTTTCCACGGACTTTCGAAAACCGTGCCAAATTTCAAAAGATTTCTGTAAAATTAGAAACAGATTTTGGGGGCGTTCTTGGCCTTGAAATGAACTGTGAGTGGCTCAAGGGAGATTTTATAGCCTTCTTAACCTTGTAAATTCTACACCAACATCTGCTTATGCTGACATACAGAGGTTTTTTTAAATATTTTTTAAACAAGTTTAGGTTTATGTTTCATTTTCTTCTAGAAATCACTTATGAATCATATTGGAAAGTCATGGGGTTTTGGATAACCTTTCTATTTGCAACCAAAAGAATTTAAAATATAACTTTAAGGTGTGTATAGTACATATATATCTAACTTTTAGCAGAGGAAGAAAATTAAAGCCACATAAGATTTTGTAAGAAAGACTCCATGTTACTGCAATTTTTCTTTCTCTGGGAGATTATGAGGTACTGCAGACAGAAATGTTTTTCTTTCAGCACAATTTCTTTGTCCATATAGCACCATATGCACTTTCAGTAAATACAGAAGTTTAAAAATTCAACTGTCTAAACCCACGACTGCTTTACTTTAAAGAAATAAAATGCCATCTGGTGAAATTTAGTATGGGTTAGGTGTGTATGCACAGGCCAGAAAGATGGAAAGATCAGTAAGAATAATTTACCAGCAGACCTTTGAAAGAATGAACATGGCTTTGCAAAAGTGATATTTTTGCTTCCCTCTCAGAATATATTCTGAGAGAGAACAGTTAGTAATTATAAAGCCTTTAAAATAAATAAAAAGCATTTGAAAAAAGAAGTAAGTCATATGTACAATTTCATTTTGGCTAAATTTGCATAAATTCCAAGCCATCAGTTAACCTGACATCATCTGACATCGGTCTGAATTAAAACACACACACACCCACATGCACACACACATACCAGTTTATTAGTGTATGTTGGCTGGTTCAATGTAACTCCCTTGGATAGATTCTGTTGTTCCTCATAAATACAGTTGTTAACCTACTATTTCCCCACCCCCCCCCCCCCCAACTCATGGGTCTCCTGACTAAAACAAAACTTCATGGTGAACTTTCATGGATTTTTCATGAACAATAATGAGGAAATGTTTCTGAAATCTTTTGCTGTTTGCTTTAGTCAATTGGTCTGACTACCATGGAAGGTTTTCTTCAGCAAAGTGCAGGACAGTGGCTTGTGAACTTCCTTTCAGACATTCTCCAGACATCCCTCCCTGAATTCCAGCCTTATGAAAATTCTGTTGAGGAAAATGAGTCATGAAGCACTTACTGGCAGAGAGATGTAGCCACCCCAGGTTGGAGAGGCGCCCCTCCCTCCTTTGCAGTTGATGGGGCCAGCTCTTTGCAAACTGGAGCAATCATTGAGATAAACATCCAAGTTGTGCTATATACTTATAGGCATCTCCGTGTGCTTGTGAAATCCTCAAATCCAAGATAAAAGCCACCAGCCAGGTTCCAAATGAACTGCTGCTACCATGTGGGTCCTCTCACATGTATTGCCTTCTTTGGAAAGTTCACACAGCGCATTCTCAGAAGTTCTGTTCCAGCTGCCAAGGCTCCAAAGTCTCCAAGTGCTTTTTAGTGAGTTATTTCCACGACTTTACATCCTGAAGAGAAACTGACTGTAGTAAATGATTAGGGCATAATTAAAAGGGTTACTCTTGGCTTTAGCAATTAAAAATGCCCTGACATGTGACTGGCCTGGGTACCACTTAGGACTGCAGTCAAGTGTGGGTGTCTGTAAGAAACCCATTTGACAGAATCTAAGAAGAAATCTGAGTGCTTTAAGAAGGTAAAGTTTTGACTGAAACTTTTAGTGAGAAGGGAAAATATGAGGCTAAAACATGTTTCTTTAGTTTTGTTTGTTTTTTCCTTGGATGGTTGGGTAATTCAAACTGCAAATTTTGGAAGATTCTGACTGGTTTGAAAGGTTTCAAGAAAAATGAGACTGACTACAGAAATAAAGGTGAGTTAGGGATACATTGCTTATAACAGAACTACACATATCCATCCCTTTGAGATCATTTGTAAGTGTTCAATTTTCATCCAAATAAGTATTCCCACAAAAATAACTTACATTCTTTTAATATTATAGCATCTTTACTGACTTTTTCTCCTTTTAGAGTCAAATGCAAATGCCTATGCTAACATTTTTTAAACATTAAGGAAACTCAATATATCCTTGTTTTATATAGTTAGTTAACATCCAGTTAACATTTTTTGGGGGGGAAATAATTATGAATAAGCCAGGGGGTGGAAATAATTATGAATAAGCTATGGTCTGTGTCTTCAGGAAACTTACATTCTTCTACAAGCCTGGCAACTGTGTGTGTGTGTGTGTGTGTGTGTGTGAACGCTTACTCATGTCCAACTCTGGACTATATGACCCCCTGGACTATATAGCCCATCAGGCTCCTCTGTCTATAGAATTTTCCAGGCAAGAATACTGGAGTGGGTGGCCATTTCCTCCTCCAAAGGACTCTTCCAAACCCAGGGATTGAACCTGTGTTTCTTGCCTCTCCTGCATTGGCAAGTGTGTTCTTTACCAATGCGCCACCTGGCAAGTGAGTCCTTACATATTCGTTTCTTTTCCTTTCCTGGAGCCCTTGCTGAGAATGACCCTGAAGCTGGCTTTGTGTTTCGTAGAAAAAAGTGCCCAAGAGTGCCCTGGTGGGTTTGTTGATTGCTACATGGACCCAGGAGGAGAGACAGAAAGTAAACATGGCACATGTTTGTGATCCTTAATTCAAGTCTAAGTCTTATTTTTATTGAGACTGAGACTTTCCTCATTTAGCAATTCTGGACCCATTCATTGCTGATAAAATGGAAAGTGTGACTTTGGCCTATAAACAATTAAGAGCAAGTATTAGGATACTAGAGACTAAAGTGAGCTTTTTCCAGAGATGGAACTTATATGTTTTCATTTAAAATATGACTGCATTTTAGTAAGCCCACTGGATAAGTTAACTATAACATAAATCCTTAGCTTGCTATTTAGTAGCAATAGAACTATTTAGTAATAGCTATTGTGTCTGCCAAAAATGATTTTGATTTAGATGTTTTCCCAGAAAACACATTCAGCTGTATATTCCTTGAGTGTGAAGGTTAAGACAATGTTAAAAGCATAAATAAGGATTTTGTCTTTTTAATTTGGGGTAGGGAGATAAAGAGAGATGCTTTCGTTAATCAAAAGTTAAAACATATTATTAAGATTGAATAATAACTCTAAAATAAAAATTTGCTCCCAAGAAGGCCATGCCTGTTCATTTGATTTCTCACATTCAGTAAAAATTTCCTGTCAACTGTTTTGTACAAAGTGCATTAATACATTTCCTTTAAGTCATACAAAACCCATTTTAATGATTAGGAAATGGAGCCCTGAAAAATTAGGTAACTTGCCCGAGATTCCAGCAGGAACCATTGTTACTATGGTATATTGATTCTTTCTGATAAGTCCTGAAGTTAATTCCAAAGCTTATTTATTTTTTTAATTTTTAAAAATATATTGATTCCAAAGTAATAAATATATTTTTAAAAATTGAAAAATAAATAAGTAAAATTTTAAATTAATATCTCACTGAGTTTTCTGTTGAAAGGTATCCAAGTATGATGGTAGAATAATTAGAGCTAAAATATGTGTAGTCCTCACATCTTCACAGAACATTGTTACACATGACTCCAAAGATCTCAGTCTTACTCTATAGGGTCTGCATCCAAAATATCAGCTTGGTTAGAGTATTGTTAGAATTGAGGTCTAGTAATCAGAGCAATAGTTATACAATGCCTAGGATCAGAAAGTATCCCTCCAGGGATCTGTTTAAATTAAGGGATTCATCAGAAAATCCATCATCAAAGATATGAGGTCTAAGCTAAGGAGAGCTAATATCATCAAAACTCAGAGCAACTGTCACATAATTATAGATGTAGAAGATGTGATGTAACAGCATTGATGACAAATGATACAGTTTAAATTAATTTTGAATCTGATCTATTTTCTAAAACTCCAGTTGTTACATGAGGGAGAATGTGAAGCAACATGCCTCCTGGTTTGTAATTGATACCTACTTTCTTAATAAATGTTATAATTAGATGCCAGTGTTTATTATCCTCTAATAATTAGGGCAAGGTCTCCTTGGTGGCCCAGAGAGTTAACAATAAAGTTGGATTAGGAAATAAACAGTAGAGAAACAACCTATTTCTTTGGGTGTTTAGATGCAGGTTAAAAATGCAAATATTACATTTTCCTAGAAGTAATAAATCAGTAGGTTTGATTAAATTAAGTAGTTTAAATTAAGTGTGTGTTTTGTACAGTTTGATAAAACTTACTAAAGACTGCTATTTCACTAGTATTTTTACAGTAGAGAATATTACTATTAATAAGTAATGCTTATTGAATACATGTTAATCCTGACATTTTTCTAAGCATTTTTCTAAGCACTTTACTAAGTACTTTCTCATTCCACCTTCAGAACATGGGTACCATTATGTTCTTCATTTGAAACACAAGGGCATGGATGCAAAGATGATTTAAGTAACTCCCTCAAAGTTACATAGCTTATGATTATGTGTTCTTGAGCTATGTGGGTGGCAGAGACAGGACATGAACCCAAACAGTCTTACCCTATAACTCAATTTGATTGAGTTATAATCAAATACCCTCCATGTTAAGCTAGGAGGGTATATATATATATATATATATATATACACACACCTATAGGTGTAGTGATGGGGTGTGTAATCAAGACTGGATCTAGGAGAAGGTGAAACAGAAGGAAGAAATTAGATGGTCTAATAAGCTGGATTTCTTGATGAGACCAGTGATAGAATAGGACATAAAGAAGTTGTTATCAGAAATGAGCAGGTTTCAGTTTAAGATTTCAGTGCAGGGTGCTGACAAGGGTGTGGGTGTGGATACAGAAGTAGGTGGCCAAGGTAGAGGAAAGAGGTGAAGGTACCTATACTATAGTTGCCAAACACTGAGAGGTGAGGGGATCATTTGGGATGTATATGGGAGTTTAATTGATTCCATAGTATGGCAATAATTGAGGCGGGGGAAGAAATACATTGAGTCACATTCTAAACTGTTTATAAAAGAATTACAGAGATTCTCAGATGACTTCATTTCACATCAGGTCGAAATGGTAAAATGAACATATATATCAATTTCTTTGCTTCCTAAAACACCATTAAACTGATTGGAAAAGGAAGAAAAGGATAAGACATATAACAATGGAGAGATGGAGAGAGCATGGGATAGCAGAGCAGAAATAGCAACTGTCTGGGACACATCTAGAAAGGGACTTGCATGGAATGGTTCCAGAAGTGAAATGACATTTCCCACTGAGGGTAGAAAGAAATGGCACTGGGGAAAAAGGGAGACTAGTTAGATATGCATGTATGGATTCTTCACCTCTGGATGCAAAACAATCTGCAGCTGAGCATTTATTCTAGGCAAAAAAAAAAAAAAAAAAGATTTAAGAGATATTAAACTATTTGCGGGGAATGTGAGAGGAACTTGCCGGGAGTCAGTGCAACAAAGTAAATTCAGTTCTTCAATTCAATGGATTCCTGACTGCTTATCCTTAAACAAAACCCACCAGCCAACAAGCCCCACCTGCATACCATGTTCTCTCTGATTGTCCCTCATTCTTATATCTACTATGAAAATCAAGAATAAGTAGAGAAGAATAATATTTTTTTTTTTAAAAAAGAAGACTCAAAATCTTAAAATGTTAAAGAAAATGTAAGGACACTGACAAAGAAGTAAGAAAAAAAAAACTCAAGAAAAATAGGGAAAAACAACCACAAAGATAATTATGAGAACAAAAGTGAAGTGAAGTGAAGTCGCTCAGTCGTGTCCGGCTGTTTGCGACCCCATGGACTGTAGCCTACCAGGATCCTCAGTCCATGGGATTTTTCAGGCAAGAATACTGGAGTGGGTTGCCATTTCCTTCTCCAGAAGACAACCATTAAAGCTTGAATTCAGTAATCCCTCTTCTGGTTCATGTCCAAAGGAAGTGAAGATAGGATATCAAAGAGGTATCTTCATTCCCATGTTCATTGCAACACTATTCACAATAGCCAAGATATGGAAACAACCTAAGTGTCACATCAACAGATGAATGTTGGTAAGGAATTATGGGTGTACATATACAATGGGCTTCCCTGGAGGCTCAAATGGTAAAGAATCTGCCTGCAATGCAGGAGAACTGGGTTCAGTTCCTGGGTTGGGAAGATCCCGTGGTGGAGGGCGTGGCAACCCACTCCAGTATTCTTGGCTGGAGAATCCCCATGGATAGAGGAGCCTGGCAGGCTACTATCCATGGGGCGTTGCAAAGAGCTGGACATGACTGAATGACTAAGCGCACAACATAGACAATGGAACATTATTCATTCATGAGAAAACAGGGATCCTGCCATTTTACAGTTAACAACGTGGATGGATCTGAGGGGCGTTATGCAAAGTGAAATAACCTCAATAAAGAAAGACATATATGTCGTGTTTTCATTTATATATGAAATCTTTTTTTAAAAAAGTCAGACTCAGAAATAGAGTAGAAAAGTGGTTGCTGGGTGAAACAGGGAGAGCTTGGTAAAGGATACAAACTTTCAGCTATAAGCTGAATAAGATTGAGGTGACATTTGTGCTTCCCATCTTTTGTTCCTCTTTCAGAACATTTACTCTGCAGCACAATAGGGAAAAGTGGATAAATGGTAAAACAAAACAAAACAAAGCAGTTTACTCAGGCAAATTCACAAGTGATAAAAATATAAACATGATGCTAAATTTGCTAGGAATCAAAGAAATGCAAAATAACATAATCAAATTGGATATTTTTTATTTATTGTATTTGAGTCTGACTCTTTGCAACCCCATGGACTGTAGCCTGCCAGGCTCTTCTATCCATGGGATTCTCCAGGCAAGAATACTGGAGTGGGTTGCCATTTCCTTCTCCAGGGCATCTTTCCAACTCAGGGATCTAACCTGAGTCTCCTGAATTGACAGGCAGATTCTTTTCCACTAGTGTCACCTGGGAAGCATTTATTGGATTAGCAGAGATCAAAAAATGGTAGCAAGGTCACAGAGAAACAGGCACTCTCACGATCAGCTGCTCGCAGAGAAAAATACCACTACAGACTTTCTGGAGGGCAGTCTAGGAACAAACACCAAAATTATACACTTCCTCCGGGACAGCAATTCTACCCCTGGGAGTATACTTTAAAGATGACATTGGATAAAATGCAAATACAAGAGTATTGTTGAAACTCACTTTACAATATCCAGAAACTGAAAAGCATCTAAAAGCCCATCTAGAGGGAATTGGACAAATCCATTATGGAAGATGAGAAAGTGAATGTTGTAGGTCTAAATGTGTTGACATGAAAAATGTCCACAATCAATCGCTCAGTTTGTATGGTATGATTTTCTTTTTTGTGAAAAGAAGAGAGAAAATGTTTATGTAGGGATATATATAGTAGAAACTCTGGAAATACATGTGTCAGAGCACTGGTTACCAAGTGGGGGCACAGAGGACGTACTTTTCCCTGGAAGCAGAAAAAAGGGAATGCATATCCATAACATATTTACAAACAACAAAACCTACTAAATCAATCTGCTTTTTCTTACCACCATACCCAGCAGTTCTAAACAATTTTAGTAATATATTCTCCTTTCTCCTAAAGCAGGTCATCTCACTCTCACCATATCCCACTCTTGTTATGCCATTCCATCAAAAGTTAAAAAGTGAGGACTTCCTTGGTGGTCCAGTGGTTAAGATTCAGAGCTTCCACTGCAGAGGGCACAGGTTCAATCCTAGGTTGGATGACTAAGATCGCTCAGGCTGCACAGTGCAGCCAAAAAAAAAAAAATTCAAAAATTCGTATCCCAGTGAGAAAATAAAGTTACATCAGAGGGCCAACTGGTCAAGAAAATTGTGTAAAAGCATATGTCTTTGCAAGAACAAAAAATATATCCTGTGTGTTTACTATGCGAAGTCTATGACGTCAAGTTTAAGACCTTATTATCCTTGTTCTGGTCTGTATCTGTGCTCTCTACTTTTCTACCCTACCTCATCACTGACAGTTCAGCCCCTGGTCTATTTGGGAGACTCTCTGTCTACACACCTGCCAGTCCATGCCACAGACACAAACTTTCCCTTTCACAAATGTAGGTTTTTTCTTGAGTCTTATTCCCATGACAAATTTGAATTTCAAAAGAGAAGAGATAATTATGCTGCGCTTTAATATAATGAATATCTTAATGGTAGTGAACATAGGCAGCTTGGCTGACTGACGGGGAAATCACATAATTTCTTTAGGAAGTAGATTTTAAAACAGGAAAGGAACTGGGAGACAAAACAGGACTTTGGGGAGCACATCTTAGGCCACACCATCTATGATCTTACCAACTGCTACTATGAGTAAGGCCAGGTCTCCTAGGTTTTCAAGAGATAAATATATGCTATTATTAAAGAAAAAAAAAAAAAAAAACCCCAACTGGCCTAGACCTGAAGTCCATGTAGTCTTAAACCTTTATTTTTCTCATTTCTAATAGATAGCATCAGGAAAGATTTATAATAGAAAGTAAGATTTCTGGATGAGAAAATAGGAAAAACATTGCCAACATGAGCTCAAGTTTTTGCTCAAATGTCACCTTCTCAATGAGGCTGAATCACTCATTTAAAATTGATTTCTCTTAGCCTCCAGTTTTTCTTAGTTACTCTTCTTTTTTTCCACAGATTTTACCACTTCCAAATATCCTGAAATATGTGGTATATATGTATATATTATTTTTATTGCTTATTCCCCTTGATCTCATATCTTATCTCTAATTTTGACTTGTTTCACTCATATAGCCAAAGGACATAGAAACAATGTTTGGTGGATAGTAAGTGCTGAATAAATATTGCTATCTGAATGAATGAATGAATAAGAATATAGATGATCAGGAGCTCACCAGCTCTCCCTGTGGGCCTGAGATAGATACCACTCAAGGGGAACACCTCTACATGTGATCAGTAAAGAGGAAACTGGAACCTTTCTTCTTCCAGCTAAACTCTGCAATCTTCACAGCCCATGAGAGTTCTCCCTTGTGGTCACCCAATTTTACTTAACTGATGTCTGTTTATTAATCCTGTTTATTAATTTTTTACACCAGGAACTTTTAGTTTAAAATACATATATATAACACACTAATTGTAAAGAACCTGCTTGCCAATTCAGGAAACATAGATGTGTGGGTTTGATCCTTGGGTGGGGAAGATCCCCTGGAAGAGGGCATGGCAAACCCACTCCAGTTTTCTTGTTTGGAGAATCCCACAGACAGAGCCTGGTGGGCTATAGTCCACAGGATCACAGAGTCAGACACGATGAGGCAATTTAGCACCCATGCACAATTTCATGGGTATCAAATATTATCCTCAATTTTAAAGCCATCATTAGATTAACACCTAGAGATCTAGAAAAAAATCTTTGTGAGGTTCATGGGCCAGATTTATGAGACTTTTTTGATGTATTATTGGTTTACAATATTATACATTTCAGGTGATTCACTGTCTAAAATGAAAGTATCCCCTCCAGTGACAACTAGCCACATGGGTCGATTGAGTCTTTGAATGGTCAAGTTCAAGTTGAGATGGACTAGAAATGTAAAACACAGACAACATTTTGGAAACTTAGTAGGAAAGAAAATTATTGTGAGGTATCTTATAATTTTATCTTGGTAACATCAGTATACTATTTTTGCTACATTGAATTTAATAAGTTATTATGTGGTCTGCAGTCCATGGGGTCTCAAAGAGTCGGACACAACCAAGCAACTGAACTGAACTGAACTGAAAATTAATCTCACCTGCTATTGGCAGCATAGCTATTGACAAATTTTAGATTAATTGTGTGCATCACAGAAGTCTAACCAAGGTGTCGTGATCTCAAGCCATAGCCTCAGAACGAGCAGCACTTGAAAGGGCTGCAGAATAGAGTACAGAACGATCTCCTCCACATTATCAGAAATTCATTTCCCTGTCCTCAGTATAATGGGAGGTGCCCCAAAGCACCTTATTTAGCTTTTAAGAGACCAAGATAGCATGTGGGTCATATAGCCAGCGTACCCCCGTTGGTAGAGTGGGAATGGATGGAGGAAGTAACCAAGATGCTTTGTGCTGTCCTCCATGGTAACCAGAGCCTCAGGGAAAGAAAAAGTTTGCTTTATTCACACATTAAGAGATTCTGACTCATTTCAAACCTTTTCCTCAGGACAAAGGAATTGCATCCACCACAGCTCAGTGATCCGTGTGGGTGGACCAGGAACAGCTGGAGCCCAGTGAGCAAGTTCTTGGATGCAATGAAACAATTGTTCCATATGCCAGGAACATGACCACACGTGGCACTAGATGATGGCCAAACAGAATTATGAGTCACATTGAGAACAAAAATAAGGTAATGTAAATAAATGACTTGTATTTCTTTCTGTCACCAACTGTGTTGTCCTTTTGTATTTCTTTGCTGATTGCCATCAATTCGATGCCAGCCATGTTTTCCTCAGCTCGTGATGTTATTTCAGCAGCATCTAGAACCAGTCATTCTCACCCTCCCCGCCAAAGATCAAGTACAGGTTTTCATCACCTCACCCCGAATGACTGCAGCCGGCTCCTTCCTTCATCTTTCTCCTTCCAGTTTTTACTTCTTCAGTGTGATTTAGCTTAACTCCCTGAGTTACTCCACTGCTCAAAAAACTAGAATAACTTCATTTGTACTGGTTACCCAGTCAAGCCCAGATTCAGTCTGGCTTTACAATAGCAAAACACATTCATTTTTCTTCTCTCTTCTTCCTCATTACCTCCATTTAGAACGTATGTCCTACTCCTTCCCTTTTAAAATTATTTTAAAGAACTATGAACATCTATTCTACACAAGGCATTATTCAAATTCCTTATTACTCTAATTCAGAAGTTTTTCTCAATCCCTGACTTTTCAGAAGTCTAGAATACCTATAGTTTGTATACCACACAGTTGTTGTATACTCATATTTTTTCTGACAATTTTGTACCTATAGTCACTGAACTCTCAACCAATTTGTTAACTCGCTAAGGGCAGAGATTACACCTTATACTAATACTTCAAGTCAGGAAAGGAAATTAATATTTATTGAACGCCTGCTTAGTGTCAGTCACTGTAAAATATGTTCAACATTTGTAATCCAGAATTTCTCTGTATCCACTTTTCTTTGTGTGTGTGCTCTCCCTTCATTGTTTCCATATTTCCCTGCCAGACCGCCTTGATGTCTGATGCCAAATGACACCAACTCAAATATGTAATAAGCAGATTTACTGGTGTTTTGGGACAATGATGGTTGAATTTCCATTGGTGATTTCAACTCAGGCTGCAGACTCCTGCCTTGCCTCTGGGATCCCCTCTCTCTTCAATTTTTTCCCTTTTCTCTTTAGCTCCTACTAAACTGATTCTGTTTAATGCAAAACATTTAAACTATTTCTTTGACTCATTACCAATGCCCTAAGAAGGTCTCATCTTCAAAACTAAGCAAATATATTAGTGAGGGTTCTACAAAAGTAGTTTTTTTTCTCTCTCTCTGAGAGTTATTTTGGTGAGTTTCAAGTATTTAAAAAATATGTCATACACACATTTTCTCATTATATCCTCTCCACAACTCATTTCATGGTCTTTCATGTAAGATAGAGATTTGGAGTTCAGTTATTGGTATTATAAAATGGATAGTTTAGGTTCACAAAGTGAAATTATCTAGTTATAAAATGTATTCTGTCCTGTTTCTAAATTTTTGGTTAGAGAATTGGTCAGATGCATTTGATTAATTTCCAATGTGAAATTCAATGATTAAACTTAAGAGAACATAACTGGATGTCTGAAAATGATTACTTCTTAAGAACTATTTCTGATATTCCTTTACATATTGTTGTGTGAGTCTGAGTTCAGTCTGCTGGGAGAAAAACCACAGAGTGATTTGAACTTATAAATTTTAATATAGATAATGATTTACTACAATGGGTTTGGAGTAACAGAGAATTAGCTAAGAATTAGCTAAGTATAAAGAATCCTAAAGAATATAGAAATAGTAGACCAAACCAGTCAGTCTGAAAGGAAATCAACCCTGAAGTTTTATTGGAAAGACTGATGCTGAAGCTAAAGTTCCAGTATTTTGGCCACCTGATGTGAAGAACCAACTCATTGGAAAAGACCCTGATGCTGGGAAAGATTGAAGGCAGGAGGAGAAGAGGGTGACAGAGGATGAGATGATTGGATGGCATCACCGACTCAATGGACATGAGTTTGAGCAAATTCTGGGAGGTGGTGAAGGACAGGGAAGCCTGGCATGCTGCAGTCCATGGCGTCACAAAGAGTCAGACATGACTTAGCAACTCAACAACAGAGGCCTCTGAAGCAGCTGCTTCTCCTGTGGTGGAGATAGAGCACCCAAGGTTGATTCAGACTTTATTGGAGAGGGCAATTGGAGGTTCGGAAAGCAAGGATGTTGCCATGGTGCCTTCAGAACTTACCAGTCATCTACTTGTTGGAGCTTGCTGGAGTTGTGCTCTCTGGGGACCAGGGAAAGCTGTTCAAGGGGACGTGTCTTATTGGAGGTACTCTAAACAAAACTGCCTGGGAATATGCAGTTGCTGGCCACGGAGGACTGCTGGCTGCCATGCAACACACTATGCTGGAGAAAGCCACAGGCCCTGCAGTAACTGGCCACTGGAGGAAACTACTCAGATTGCAGAAGCCTGTCATATAAGCACCCATGAAACCTTTATTCCTGTGCTGCCTCTCCAGCATCCTCTCCGGGCAAACTTGAATGTCACGGCAGCAGGCAAATCTAAAATATTCAAAGCACACAGACGTATCTTTAGGGAGCAGATAGAGAGGTTGAATTTGGAGCTAAAACGCAATAAATTGATAATTGTCACTGTTCCTTTCAGATATTCCGGGACTGTTGATTTATATTAAAAGGAAGAGACTGGGAGAAGGAATAGGTGAGATTAAAAAGTAATACAGGATGATTTAGGGAGATAATTTTGAGGAGTTTGGAAAGAGGAAAAGAGGTTGTGGAGCAGTTCTGATGTATAATGTATAATTCTGAGGGAAACACCAAGTTTAAAAGGTTTGAAGATATTTTTATAATGTGCAGTTTCCATTTGGATTTTTTTGGGGATGCCAAAAAATATTAAATTAATTTTTAACTAGTCTGGATATTGATGTTAGGTTTCTTGTAATATAATTTCATGCTACAAACAGAACCAGCTTTGTGTTACACTGACCAAAACATTTTAACATTTTCAAATCCATCAAAGTTTTAAACATCCAGATTTTTTTCCTCTTAATACCACAGAATAAATATAACAGAACTTAGTCTAATATCCTGCACATAATTATTTATTAAATTATTATTTCTACATTTATTATTTCCAATTCAGTTACTGAATGACCATCTTCTTCTTGGTTTCTAATTATTTATTTTGCCTTCATTAAAGCATGTTTGAAAATCCCTTCTATTTAATGTCCCCATGTCCATCCTTAAATTCCAAACCCAACTCAGCAGATAGCTTGGTGATTGATGTCAGAGAATATTTCCATCAACCTCCTCCTTCTGTGCTAAGCTGTATCTTTTATACTCCTTTACTCTAAGTTGTATCTTTTATTCATATTTACTTTTTCCCTCTTCTTCTGCCAACCTTTGTCTTTCCTGTGCTCTTGGTTTCATCCTTTTCCTTCTTCCTAGGCTTCTGTTTCAACAATTACACTCTCATTTCTCCCTCTTGAGTCTTGAATCTCTCCTTGTTTCTTGACTCTTACTCCTTGTCCTGTAAACAGGCTTGAAACTTTAGATTCCCTTTCAAAATTTTCTTCCCATCTCTTTCCCTCTTTTTGCAATTTTTTAAAAACAATTCTTATTTAGAGATCATCTATACTCATTACATCCATTTTTTCGCCTCTGCAAATTCACTCTCTGTTGAAGAGTATCTACTAGGTTCACTTGTTATAGGTCAGTTTTCCTTCAGCCAAACACATAATTAAATCAAATTGAGTACTCATCAAAAAGCATTTTAAAGAACATTTTTAACCCATCCCAATCACTGGATATTGTAAACAAAGATGTATGTGGCATTAGCTGTCTATCCCTTCATCCACCATCATAGTCCCAGAGCAAGCTATGATTGTCTGGGGATTCTTTTCCTCAGAATGGTTATGAGGTGATGACCTTACCTGGGCCAGAAGATGACTCTGCTGGTCCAGTTGCTAAGACGTTTTTCTAGGAGAATGCTGGAAAAGTAGGACTGCATCTCGAGGCATCTTTTGAACAGGATGGATATAATCGGAACATAGGCATCTTACAATTCTCCTCTCAATTCTCCCTTCAGAGAAGTCCTGACCTCTCCCCATAACTGCTATATCAACAGTTGGCATCCTCTTAAATCAGTTCAGTTCCATTTCACACCTTTATAGAGTCACTGAATCTTTTGAAACAATTCAGCTATTTTATAATTACTTTGATAAAGCTTAATGCTTTAAAATTAAATACTATGTTATCTATAAAAACTCTCTCAAACTTATTATACATTTTAAGGCAAAAATATTTTTTTTTTCTGAACAGAACAACTTTTCCTTTTCTAATGGGAGGTTACCTAACCATAATTGATAGTAAAATTCTCTTTCCTAAATTGTTACGTGTTCTCCTTTTATCTTATGTCTGCCCTGCACACCCTCCCCGAGGTAGGATAATCCCCAAAAAGACTTTGAAAAACCTGCTGGACACTCCACAGTTCAGTGAAACCTGTTGGAAGTATCTCTCTTTTATGGCATTGATCACTGTGTTTCATATAGTATTGATATTTATGAATAAGTCTAATTTATGAATTTGTGAATGTGGCAAGTGAATCTTAAAAACAAAATTCTTATTTTACTCATATGGAGTAAAAAATTCTCTCTATTGGGTAAAAGATCTTGTGGGCAGGATCCTTATTTTACTCACTGTTCTCTGTGCCTAAAATATAATACCTTACGAATAGTAGGCTCTTCAGTTGCTTTTTTCTTTCTGCCATTAGAGTGGTATCATGAGCATATCTGAAGTTGTTGATTCCACCTTCTGATTCATCCAGCCAGGCGTTTTGCATAATGAAGTTTCAGTTCAGTTCAGCTCTGTCGCTCAGTCGTGTCTGACACTTTGTGACCCCATGGACTGCAGCACGCCAGGCCTCCCTGTCCATCACCAACTGCCGGAGCTTATTCACACTCATATCCATCGAGTCAGTGATGCCATCCAACCATCTCATCTTCTGTCATCCCCTTCTCCTTCCACCTTCAATCTGTCTCAGCATCAGGGACTTCTCCAATCAGTCAGTTCATTGCATCAGGAGGCCAAACTATTGGAGTTTCATCTTCAACATCAGTCTTTCCAATGAATATTCAGGACTGATCTCCTTTAGGATGGACTGGTTGGATGTCCTTGCAGTCCAAGAGACTCTCAAGAGTCTTCTCCAACACCACAATTCAACAGCATCAATTCTTTTGCGCTCAGCTTTCTTCATAGTCCAACTCTCACATCCATACATGACTACTGGAAGAACCATAGTTTTAACTAGATGGACCTTCGTTGGCAAAGTAATGCCTCTGCTTTTTAATATGCTGTCTAGGTTGATCATAGATTTTTTTTTCCAAGGAGCAAGCATCTTTTAATTTCATGGCTGCAGTCACCACCTGCAGTGATTTTGGAGCCCCCAAAAATAAAGTCTCTCACTGGTTTCATTGTTTCCCCATCTGTGTGCCATGAAATGATGGGAGTGGATGCCATGATCTTAGTTTTCTGAATGTTGAGCTTTAAGCCAACTTTTTCATTCTCCTTTTTCACTTTCAAGAAGCTCTTTAGTTCTTCTTCACTTTCTGTCATCAGGGTGGTGTCATCTGCCTATCTGAGGTTATTGATATTTCTCCCAGCAATCTTGATTCAAGCCTATGCTTCATCCAACCCGGCATTTCACATGATGTACTCTGCATATAGGTTTAATAAGCAGGGTAACAATATATGACCTTGACATACTCCTTTCCTGATCTGGAGCCAGTCTGTTGTTCCATGTCCAGTTCTAACAGTTGCTTCTTTATCTGCATACAGATTTCTCAAGAAGCAGGTCAGGTGGTCTGGTATTCCCATCTCTTGAAGAATTTCGCACAGTTTATTGTGATCCACACAGTCAAAAGCTTTGACATAGTCAGTAAAGCAGAAGTAGATGTTTTTCTGGAAGTCTCTTGCTTTTTTGATGATCCAACGGATGTTGGCAATATGATCTCTTGTTCCTCTGCCTTTTCTAAATCCACCTTGAACATCTGGAAATTCACAATTCACATACTGTTGAAGCCTGGCTTGGAGAATTTTGAGCATTACTTTACTAGTGTGTGAGATGAGTGCAATTGTGCAGCAGTTTGAACATTCTTTGGCATTGCTTTTCCTTGGGATTGGAATGAAAACTGACCTTTTCTAGTCCTGTGGCCACTGCTAAGTTTTCCAAATTTGCTGGTATATTGAGTGCAGCACTTTCACAGCATCATCTTTTAGGATTTGAAATAGCTCAACTGGAATTCCATCACCTCCACTAGTTTTGTTCTTAGTGATGCTTCCTAAGGTCCACTTGACTTCGCATTCCAGGATATCTGGCTCTAGGTGAGTGATCACACCACTGTGGTTATATGGGTCATGAAAATCTTTTTTGTATAGTTCTTCTGTGTATTCTTGCCATCTGTTCTTAATATCTTCTGCTTGTGTTAGGTCCATACCATTTCTGTCCTTTATTGTGCCCATCTTTGCATGAAATATTCCCTTGGTATCTCTAATTTTCTTGAAGAGATCTCTAGTCTTCCCATTCTATTGTTTTCCTCTATTTCTTTGCATTGATCACTGAGGAAGGCTTTCTAATCTCTCCTTGCTATTCTTTGGAACTTTGCATTTAAATGGGTATGTCTTTCCTTTTATCTTTGCCTTTAGCTTCTCTTCTTTTCTCAGCTATTTGTAAGGCCTCCTCAGACAACCATTTTGCCTTTTTGCATTTCTTTTTTTGGAGATGGGCTTGATCACTGCCTCTTGTACAATGTCACAAACCTCTGTCCATAGTTCCTCAGGCACTCTGTCTATCAGATCTAATCCCTTTAATCTATTTGTTACTTCCCCTGTATAATCATAAGGCATTTGATTTAGGTCTAGTGGTTTTCCCTATTTTCTTCAATTTCAGTCTGAATTTGGCAATAAGGAGTTCATGATCTGAGCCACAGTCAGCTACTGGTCTTGTTTTTGCTGACTGTATAGTGCTTTGGCTGCAAAAAATATGATCAATCTGATTTCAGTATTGACCATCTGGTGATGTCCATGTGTAGAGTCTTCTCTTGTGTTGTTGGAAGAGGGTGTTTGCTATGAACAGTGTGTTCTCCTGGCCAAACTCTGTTAATCTTTGCCCTGCTTTGTTTTGTACTCCAAGGCCAAACTTGCCTATTACTCCAGGTATCTCTTGACTTCCTACTTTTGCATTCCAGTCCCCTCCAATGAAAAGGACATCTTTTTTGGGTGTTAGTTCTAGAAGATCTTATAGGTCTTCATAGAACCATTCAACTTTAGCTTGTTCTGCATTACTGTTCAGGGCACAGACTTGGATTATTGTGATATTGAGTGGTTTGCCTTGGAAAGGAACAGAGATTATTCTGTTGTCTTTGAGATTGCATCCAAGTACTGCATTTCAGACTCTTTTTTGTTGAATATGAGAGCTACTCCATTTCTTCTAAGGGATTCTTGCCCACAGTAGTAGATATGATGGTCATCTGAGTTAAATTCACCCATCCCAGTCCATTTTAGTTCACTGATTCCTAAAATGTTGATGTTCACTCTTGTCATCTCCTGTTTGACCACTTCCAATTTGCCTTGATTCATGGCCCTAACATTCCGGGTTCCTATGCAATATTGCTGTTTACAGCATCGGACTTTACTTCCATCACCAGTCACATCCACAGCTGGGTGTTGCTTTTGCTTTGGCTTCATCTCTTTGTTCTTTCTGGAGTTATTTCTCCACTGATCTGCTGTAGTATATCGGGCATCTATTGACCTGGGGAGTTCATCTTTCAGTGTCCTATCTTTTTGCCTTTTCATACTGTTCATGGGGTTCTCAAGGCAAGAATACTGAAGTAGTTTGCCATTCCCTTCTCCAGTGGACCACATTTTGTCCGAACTCTCCACCATGATCCATCCATCTTGGATGGCCCTACATGGCATGGCTCATGATGTACTTTGCATATAAGTTAAATAAGGAAGGTGACAACATATAGCCTTGACATACTCCTTTCCCTATTTGGAACCAGTTAGTTATTTCACATCTGGATCTAACTGTTGCTCTTGACCCACATACAGGTTTCTCAGGAGACAGGTAAGGTGGTCTGGTACTACAATCTTCTTAAGAATTTCCTACATTTTTTGTGATCCATACCTTCAAAGGCTTTACTGTAGTCAATGAAAGAGAAGTAGGTGTTTTTCTGGAATTCCTTTGCTTTATCCACGATCAAATGAATGTTGGCAATTTGATCTCTAGTTCCTCTGCCTCTTCTAAACCCAGTTTGTACATCTGGAAGTTCTTGGTTCACATACTGCTGATGCCTAACTTGAAGGATTTTGAGCCGAACCTTGCTAGCATGTGAAATAAGTGCAACTGTACAGTAGTTTGAACATCCATTAGCATTGCCTTTCTTTGGAATTGGAATGAAAACTGATCTTTTCCAGTCCTGTGGCCACTGCTGAGTTTTCTAAACTTGCTGTGTATTGGGTACAGCACTTTAATAGCATCATCTTTTAGAATTTTAAATAATTCACCTGGAATTCCATCAGCTCCATTAGCTTTGTTCATAGTATTTCTTCCTCAGGCCCACTTGACTTCATACTCCAAGATGTCCAGTTCTAGGTGAGTGCATACACCATCATGGTTATCTGGGTCATTAGGACCTTTCTTGTATCATTCTTCTGTGTATTCTTGCCATCTTTTCTTCATCTCTTCTGCTTCTGTTAAGTCCTTACCATTTCTGTCCTTTATCAAGTCCATTCTTACATGAAATGTTCCCTTGAGATCTCCAGTTTTCTTGAAGAGATCTCTAGTCTTTTTCATTCTATTGTTTTCCTCTATGTCTTTGCCTTGTTCATTTAAGAAGCCCTTAATCTCTTCTTGCTATTCTCTGAAACTCTGCATTCAGTTGGTTATATCTTTCCCTTGCTCCCTTGCCTTTCATTTCTCTTCTTCCCTTAGCTATTTGTAAAGGCTCCTCAGACAACCACTTTGCTTTCTTGCATTTCTTTTTCTTTGAGGTGTTTTTGGTCACTGCTTCTGGTACAAAGTTACAAACCTCCATCCATAGTTCTTCAGTCACTCTGTCTACCAGATCTAATCCCCTGAATCTATTCATCACCTCCAATGTATAAACATATGGGATTTGATTTAGGTCAGAGCTGAATGGCCTACTGGTTTTCCCTACTTTTTCAGGGAACTAAAGAGCCTCTTAATGAGGGTGAAAGAGGAGACTGAAAAAGCTGGCTTGAAGCTCAAAATAGAAAGAAAAAAAAAAAAAAAAAACCAAACAACTAACTAAGATCATGGCATCTATTTCCACCACTTCATGGAAAATAGAAGGGGGAAAGTGGAAGCAGTGACAGCTTTCACTTTCTTGGGCTCCAAAATCACTGCGGACAGTGACTGCACCTGTGAAATTCAAAGACACTTGCTCCTGTAAAGGAAAGCTATGACAAACCTAAACGACATATTAAAAAGCAGAGACATCACTTTGCTGACAAAGGTCTGTATAGTCAGAGCTGCAGTTTTTCTAGTGGTCATGTACAGATGTGAAAGTTGGGCCATAAAGAAGGCTGAGCACCAAAGAACTAATGTTTCTGAATTGTGGTGCTGGAGAACACTCTTAAGACTGCAGGGAGATCAAACCAGTCAGTCCTAAAGGAAATTAACCAGAAAATTCATTGGAAGGAGTGATGCTTAAGCTGAAGCTCCAATACTTTGGCCACCTGATGCAAAGAACTGATTCATTGACACTGGGAAAGACTGAAGGCAAAAAGAGAAGAGAGCAACAAAGGATGAGATAACTAGATAGCATCACTGACTCAAGGACATGAATTTGAGCAAAATCTGGGAGATATTGGAGGAGAGATGAACCTGGAGTGCTGTATTCCATGGGGTCACAAAGAGTAGGACATGACTTAGCAACTGAACAACAACAAAACAAATAGTAGGACTTAAAAATATTTGATTAGTAGATGAAAACAATAATTGGCCATTTATTAAAACTACACCTATCTCGTGGTAAATTCATTTTTGCTTCTTCCTTTTTCATTCCTTTGTCTATGTGTTTTAGTGTGGAGGTCTTTTTATCCTCTTTGCTTCTGTCTCTATTATTTCATTCATTTAGTTTCTACTCCATTTTTACCTTCATTTTCTCTTCTTTTTAATCTCCTGCTTGTAACACACCATTTTCCTAGGAATGAAACATTATTTTTGTTTATTTCTTGCAGTTATTTGAGTTCTACACTTTATCTCTAAACAAGTGATAGAATAAAATACTAAACTAAGTTGTTTATTACAAAATTTGGAGAACCTTAAAGGATCTTTCCCCAAGATGTTAGTGGCTTTCAAAAGAAGACAAACCATTTAGTCTAATTAAACACAAGAAACATCAGTGTGTTAGTGAAAGATTTGGGATTAATTTGTCAAATAAATGTTTTGAAAGTCATATAAAGTTGCAGTTTTGAACTTAACAGGTTATTTAGGCACGAATTGTACAAAGTCAAGTCCTGAAATTATAAATCTGGATCAAATGCTAAGGAAAAAAGTAAATTTAGTAGTAGACACCTCAGTATGGTACTGAATTGATATGAATCTCAGGTGGGCAACACTAACTCAGTTGTTCGGGTCATTTTAGTGTTACATAAATCCTTGTAGCTTATTGAATTAAAATCATTTTCATGCTCATTAAGAGATTAAGAATGAAAGAACTAAACATCCAGCAGTCCATTCATCCTGTGTATGTAAAATAAAATACAAGGCTCATTAAAAACAGCAAAAGGCAGAGTTTGAAGGATATATTTAAGTTGAAAAAAGGCTCATCTTTGGTTCATTATTAGTTTACATATAACTGAATCAAACATTTAAATTTCTTTCATATGTGTCTTAATGTCCAGTTTTGAAATTAGTGTGCAAAACCTAGTATATTTCATTAAGTATATTCAAGTTAAATAGTGGTTTAAATATATTCTAACTACTGCATAGTTAAATATTACTTCCTATGAACAGTCTGTTCCTCTTCTCACCTAGAATGTAGCCTTTAATTTGGATTTTAAATTATAAATTAATAGAGCTCAGCACTATCTGATGTCATCCTCAAACAAGATGCTTATGGAATGACTAATTTCCTATATAGAGAAACTTGGTAATACTCTGTGTAGAAAATATCTAAAAATTATATGTTTATACATGTATATAATATACAATGCTTTCCATATATATTTTATATTTTATGACCTGAAAAAAATGTTTAGAGAACCACCCCCTCAAAAAAAAAATTACAATTTGTGCTGGACAAAAATTATTGTTCACTTGCTACAACAAAAATCCTTCTCTAGCTCACTTTCATTTTTTCATGCAATTGCTGGCCTGCTTAGTTTCAAATTATATTATTATTTTTAAATGTATATTCAGTTTTAAAGGTCACTTTCCACTCACTGTAATTACAAAATATTGGCTAATATTCTTGTGTTGTACCATATATCCTTGAGCCTATCTTAACAACCAAAAGTTTGTACCTTCCACTCTCCAACCTGTATATACTGCTCCCCTCTCCCCGCTGCTGATAGACCCTAGTTTGTTCTCTACAGCATGACTCTGATTCTTTTTTGTTGTATGCACTTGTTTGTTGTATTTTTTATATTCCGCATAAAAGGGATATTATATAGTATATGTCATCCTCTGGTCTGACTTATTTTACTTAGTATAATGCCCTCTAAGTCCATCCATGTTGCTGCAAATGACAATATTTCATTCTTTTTTATGGTTGAGTAGTATTCCATTATGTGTGTGTATACGTACATACACACACACACACACATATAAATGTATGTATGTATAGTATGTTTATATATTAGGTTGCTTCCATTATTATAGTCTTCTTGAAGATGAAGACAGGCTCTAATTATAATTGTTATCTATATGCTAGACCTACTTAACTCCTATAGTTGCTTTAAAAAGTGTTGATCTTTATACTTTTCTATATTTGTGATTGATACCTATCTTTGTGTTGCATCTATAGAAGATTTGACCATTAAATCCTTCCTCAAACTACACTGAATAGCATATTCATAGCAATCATGTTTCATTACAACTAATACTTGTTTAGTTACTACATCCTGTCCAACTCTTTTGTGATCCCATAGACTGTATCCTGCCAGTCTCCTCTGTCCATGGGATTTTTCCAGGGAGGAATACTGGATTGGGTTGCCATTTCCTTATCCAGGGGATCTTCCCAACCCAGGGATCAAACCAGCATCTCCTGCATTAGCAGGTGGATTCTTTACCACTGAGCCCCTTACTTCTTGAGAAAAGCCCTCTAGATAAATATTGAATGTTTATAATACTCATAATCAAACATTTACTCATTATGCTATATCCACAGCTGTGCTTCTACCACTGCTTCTGCTTTTCTGAAAACTCTTACTAATATATTCTATACATATATTTGGAAATTATACAAGAAACCAAATGCATTTAGCACCCAGTAAGGAAATGGCAACCCACTCCAGTATTCTTGCCTGGAGAATTCCAGGGACAGAGGAGCCTGGTGGGCTGCCATCTATGGGGTCGCACAGAGTCGGACACGACTGAAGCGACTTAGCAGCAGCAGCAGCAGGTATGTTTTATGCAATATCTAAATTCTCCTGAAAGCTCCTCAAGATTGGTTTTAATTTCCTATAGTCTCAGAGATATTAAGTGACTTGCTCAAGTCACAAAGCTAGTGAGGATCCACACCCGTTTGTCTCACTCCGTACTCTCCTAATAAAAACAAAGATGTAAAATTGTATGTCTAGTAGAACTAATTAAGGATAAATTCACAAACAGCAAACTACAAACTTACAGCCACTTCAAATTAACTTCCTAACTCTTAGAAGAAAATAAAATAATTTTCTTGTTTTTTCTTTGTTGCTATGACTCATGTAATTGTTTACCAGATTTTGGAAATGAGCACTTTGTTTTGCTCAGGGTGCATGAACGTTACTTTCCCTGGGTGTGCTCTCCATTCTAATTCTGAAAACATGAATTGTGCTAGATACTGGGAAGTGACACACAGATTTTGTCTTTGAAAAATGTGAAGGATGTCTGCTGAAGAGATGGCAAGGAAGGGCTTCTGCCTGCCTGCCTGTTAAGTCACTTCAGTTGTGTCCGACTCTTTGGGATCCCATAGACTATAGCCTGCCAGGCTCCTCGGTCCATGGGATTTTTCAGGCAAAGACACTGGAGCTGGTTGCCATTTCCACCTCCGGAAGCGCTTCTACTTTTGTGCAAAGGCATCAGGGTGACTAGAAAATTCTGTAGCAAGAACATTTTGTAGAATATATTATTAATACCCAATAAACAATTTACTTTTGGGCAGAACATTGTTAATTTTCTCACTTCCTCTTGTCCTTTTCTATTAGCACATAAATGTGTTCAAGACTCTTACATCTTAAAAGCAACAACGAGAATCACTGAATCCTCTTTGCCTTTAGGTTCAAACATTTGAAAATAATGTCAGAAGCCTTCCTTTCCCTAAGACACAACACTCTGATATAGAGACTATTAAATTGCAAAGAGGAAAGTATTCACCTCACATAGAATTTTTCATTTTCAACAATTGCTTGTGACATGCACTAATCATCCTGTGGAAAACTATTTCTCATCCATTTATGTGTTGCCTCAATGTCTTACACTCAATGCCATACAAAAAATACCTATATAAACCAAAAGTTACTGTATCTTAATTTCTTGGGATTTCACTGAAATGATCTCAAACTTTTGGTAGTAAGCCTTTACATTTCTTATCCCCAACATTGGCCAATGATCTGTTGGCTTGGAAAAGCTGGTTGTTCTAAAATTTCTGGACCCTTTCAGACCTTTCAACCCTGCCTTGAGATGCATGACTCCAGCCTGTGAACCTGTTTAGTGAGACCTCTGCAATGCCATTCAGCAAACAGGAGCTACCTTCAAAAGTGTAGTGTATGCAGTAGATATTTAGCCCACAGTTGTTAAAGTGTTAATCGCTCAGTTGTATTTCACTCTTTGCAATCCCATGGACTATATAGCCCACCAGGCTCCTCTGTCCATGGAATTTTCCAGGCAAAAATACTGGAGTGGGTTGTCATTCCCTTCTCCATGGTATCTTCCCGACCGAGGGGTAAAAATCTGGGTCTCCTACATTGCAGGCAGATTCTTCACCATCTGAGCCCACCAAGGAAGCCCAAGTCCATGGTTGGTAATATCACAAATCACTAAACAAGGTCTCCATATGAGAGCAGCCAGGGAGCCAGAAGCATGAACAATGAGAATGCTAGAGTTGTAAGGAAACTTTGATACCACTTAATATAACCTCTGATTTTTTAAGAAAGCAAACGCAAGCTTTGTGAGATGAGGTTGCTCAGTTACCCAAGTAATTGAAGACTATATGGGGACTGAAACTCAGGCATCTGACATATCTACCTGTCATGAAGATATTCTGTAAATGACCTTAAAATATTAAACTGTTCATTAACAATTAAAGTGTTACAACGATTTCAATGATTTTTTAATGCCTCAGAGTTTGAGTTCAGGTAGAGTGCATATTAAGTTTTATGTTACTTGAAACATGTATTTTAAAACTTTGCGGTAAAAATAATATCTCTTTATTGAAAACATACTGGAAAACATAGATGAGAAAACCTAGTATTTGCTGATACTTCATAAACAGTCTACATATGTTGTGGTAGTATGTTTAGCTATTCTATGCATTTGATTTCTTGTATAATTTCCAAAATATTCTAGAGGACAGCAATACTTTAAATGGAATCAGCTGGAGTTTTAAAAAATATCTTGAGAAAATCACAGCCTTCTTTTGTCTTCTTGTATTCTGAAGGGCTCTGATTGGTTAATATTCATATTTGCTCAGGTCTAATCAAAAGATTCAAAGATATTGTTAGATAGAATTTAATTAATCCCCAAACCACAGAATTTACTTTTTTACTCCCTCCATCACTTTGTTTCTCCTTAGTCATAGGAGGTAACTTTCTGTGAAGCAGACCATCTGTGAGACCGGGTAAGTGTGGGTTAAAATGGTCTGTTGTGGTTCTGTCTCGATCATGTGGTTCTTCCTTGACAAAAGAGGCTACTCTTCTACTGGGAGAATGTTCTTTTGTGCTGGGCCCTGTGTCTATCTCCTAACGATCACATTTAGCTCAGGAACACTGAACATGTCCCAGACACAGAGAGGTTACTCTTCAGCTTAGGACTAGGGAGTAGTGCAGGTTGCTGCTGCTGCTGCTAGTCGCTTCGGTAGTGTCTGACTGTGAGACCCCATAGACGGCAGCCCACCAGGCTCCTCTGTCCCTGGGATTCTCCAGGCAAGAACACTGGAGTGCGTTGCCATTTTCTTCTTCAATGCATAAAAGTGAAAAGTAAAAGTGAAGTCGCTCAGTTGTGTCCGACTCTTTGTGACCCCATGGACTGTGCCTACCAGGCTCCTCCATCCATGGGATTTCCCAGGCAAGAGTACTGGAGTGGGATGACATTGCCTTCTCTGGTGGTGCAGGTAAACACTTTCTATTTATTTTTAATGACATCTAGCACCTGTTGCCTGTTCAACACTATGTGAACCCTGGACATCTCCACTGACATAGGTAATCTCATATATATTAATAACTAGTCTGAAGTTAACCTCCTTTCTTTTAAGGTAATTACTGAGCATAGTGTTATGTTCATGAAGGGAAAATTGTGGAAGTAAGCCTTAACCTACCTGATTTTTTTTTAATAATACTGTTCGGTTCAATTCAGTCGCTCAGTCCTGTCTGACTCTTTGCGACCCCATGAATCGCAGCACACCAGGCCTCCCTGTCCATCACCAACTCCTGGAGTTTACTCAAACTCATGTCCATCGAGTCGGTGATGCCATCCAGCCATCGCATCGTCTGTCGTCCCCTCCTCCTCCTGCCCCCAATCCCTCCCAGCATCAGGGTCTTTTCCAATGAGTCAACTCTTCGCATGAGGTGGCCAAAGTACTGGAGTTTCAGCTTCAGCATCAGTCCTTCCAATGAACACCCAGGACTGATCTCCTTTAGGATGGACTGGTTGGATCTCCTTGCAGTCCAAGGGACTCTCAAGAGTCTTCTCCAACACCACCGTTCAAAAGCATCAATTCTTTGGCGCTCAGCTTTCTTCACAGTCCAACTCTCACATCCATACATGACCACTGGAAAAACCATAGCCTTGACCAGACGGACCTTTGTTGGCAAAGTAATGTCTCTGCTTTTTAATACACTATTAGGTAGTTAGAATAAGAAAAGGAGTCCAGAATGGTGGTGGCTAAAAGAAAAGGAAGGGAAAAGCCAGAACAAAGGAAGATCTGAGGACCCGGAGTGACCACCTCAGGTGGAACAAACAGTATTCCTGGCTAGCCCAATTTACAAAGGACAGGCCCAGGGGGAGGGAAAAACATATAAAAAGAGGAGCCAAAGGGCCGGGGGTCTCTTTCTCTCTCTCTCTTCTCTTTGCATCTTTTGGGTAGGCATACCCTCATGTCTCGAGGATGCATTTTCCTTTATTTTCTAAATAAAACTGATCTGTCCAAGAACTATAACACGGACTGTCCAAGAGTTGTGATGCACCGAGGGCTTTAACATCTGTCGCTTCAAATCGTTGTTGTGACGAGACAGAACTGAGGAGATTACACTCCCCTGACAATACCTTGCCTTTCATGGTACTTCACATTTTTCAAAGTACTTTCATACATACGCATATATTGTTGCTGTCGTTCAGCTGCTCAGTTCTGTCTGACTTTTGGCTACCCCACGGACTGCCCACACCAGGCTTCCCTGTCCTTCACTAGCTCCCAGAGTTTGTTCAAACTCATGTCGAACACATATATTACTTAATTATGAACACTGGGCAAGAGATGTGGGAAGTAGAATTCTAAGAAGCCTTCCAAGATCTCTGCCGGTGTGTATATATTCCCTGAAAATTCCCCCGACCTTGAATATGGGTAGGATTTGTGAATATGATGGGATTACAGTTAAAAATTACTGTTAGACTGATTACCGTTAGACTGTCTTAGCACACTTGAGAGAGTCTCCTGCTGGCTGTGAAAAAACAAATAGCTGGGAAAGGCCCCATGAGCAGGCCACATGATAAGGGTGACACTTGGGGCTTAGAGTGATCCCCAGTGGACAGCTAACGAGAAAATAGCAATTCCATTCTTCAGTTCCAAGGAAATGACAGCCAACAACCTGAAAAGATTGAAAGTGATTCTTCTTCCAGAGTATCTAGGTGAAAACATCACCTGACACCTTGACTTTCAGACTTTTGAGACGCTGAGCAACCTCTGGGCTACAGAACATGTGCAATAATAAATGGGTGTTGTTTTAAGCCACTTGTTGTTTAGTTGCTGTCATGTCCTACAGTTTTGTGACCCGTGGACTGAAGCCTGTCAGGCTCCTCTATTCATGGAATTTTCCAAGCAAGAACACTGGAGTGGGTTACCATTTCCTTTTGCAGGGGATCTTCCTAACCCAGGGATCAAACCACAGTGTCCTGCATTGGCAGGCAGATTCTTTACCCCTGAGCCACCAGGGAAGCCCTATGAAGCAATAGAAAGCTAATAAAAGCAAAAGCAGATAGTACCATTACCATTTCACCAAAAAGGAGACTGGCTCAGAAAGATGAACTGGTTTGCTTAATTTTATTTTGAAATTTAGTGACAGGACTGAGATTAGTACTTCAGATCCTTATTTATACTTGAACATCCTTCCCATAGTAATATACTGCTCCACACTAAAGGGTTTTACTGGAAGCTTTTTATTTTTAACCTCTGCCCACAAACAAGGTAGAAATTGAAAGCATAATATATTGTCTTCTTTCATATAGCTCAATACAGAGTAAAGCACTGACTTTTATTAATGTTCACATAAGTTCTGTAGTATGACGAAAACAACCAAAATCATGTAAATGTCAAGTTGATAATATTTTTAAAAGAAATCTTGAATCAAATGTCAGTCCTCATCACTAAACAAACAATATTCCGAATAGTTAAGATCAGGAAATGTGATTGGTAATTCTACCCACTTTTTGTATTGTTTCTTTGGTGAATTATTTTGGAAAACCACTACAAAATTCTTTATTTTGAGACACGGCAAATCTAAGCCTTTGTGCACCATCATTGTTCCCCAAGCCTGGAAAACAAAAGAGAGAGGGAGAGGAAAGGTTAATTGCACATTCAATTAAGAATTCCTTTTGGCCAGAGTAAAATTAAGCCCACAGCAATTTACTTACTTGGCCACATTTATTGCAGATTATCTCGCCATTTGTTTGATACTCAGCACACATCGTTTGCAGTGCTTTGTTTCCTCTCACAAAGTACAATTTCCTAAAATTATCAAGGAGTCAGAATCATCCCTGAGAATTCACATAGGACCAGTACACAGCCCATGGTACACATGGGCTTGCCAGTCATCCACATGCATGCACCATTCTGTACTTCATCCCGTTGGCCAAATCACTGGGCACACACCTCTCAGGGTATGTTGCTTTTTATGGCTTCTTTCAGGTCTGTTGATTATTTTAACTAGATGTAAGTTGCTCAAGAAGTTGAAAACAAATATGAGCATTCACAAACCAATCTGATTTGGATGAAAATGGCTTTGGGTCTTAAACTTCTCCTTTCCTGCCCTTGTGTATATAGTTGAAAAATGGACACTTGAAATAAGATTCATAATTTGGGGACTAAGAAGGGGAGTTCTGAAAAAATAATGAATCTCATGTGTACTATTTTGTTAGACCATTTACAATACAAACTGCTTCATCCCTTATAAAGAAACGAAAATAAGGTTTCTCTTGAACTTACTTGAACTCTGGTGTCATATTGACGTGGTGCATCTTCTCAATTACGTAGATATCTTCTCCAGAGCAGGCTGGCACACTACAGTTTTTACACAGAAAATTTATTAATGATGGCTTGTTCTTGAACTGCTTTGCAATACTTCTCTTGGTTTTCATTTTCTTTTCCATTATACTTTGCATCTGTAATTCCAAAATCTGCAAAACAATATTCAATGTGATTTTTTCCCCATAGTTTCAATGAAGTAAATTGCCTGGAATTCAGAGATCTTAGATAGTTATGAAAATATACACTTGACTTAAAGTATAAGAATAAAAGTGATGAGGTGATGGCCCCCAAAGAGTTTAGTATAGAATCTTCTCCTGTGATCATGGAAATGTGGAATCCCTAAGTGTTCAAAACATACCCCATTCCATTTTTTAAAATGTTCTACTGTGAGAAAATGTTTGCAATATTTAATAAAGACAAAGCAAACAAAGAGACAAAAACAAAGAAACTCTTTGTAATCCACATCTCCATAGGTTTTAATTTTATCTCATAAAATAAGTCTACTCTTTCTTCCATATGAAGTCTCTTTAAAGAGCTAAACATTCTTACTTCATCGCCCTTAGTCGTTTCTTATCCATGAGAAGCCTCCAGTTTCTTTCACGTCTCTTCATATATTGTAACTTCCAGACTCTTCACTATTTTATCTCCTCTATACATTTGTGACAGAAAATACTAGTTTCCCACCCAGGATCCATTCCTCGTAGTAACAGAACTATAATTTTATTCTGAGTGGAAATATACCACCAAATGAGTTCATTTACAAGTCAGTGGCCTTTAAGACATGTCTATAAGATGTTGAATGAAATTTCCAGTAAGGATCATTAAGTATTAGGTATGGGTACTGTTGCCTTTTCCATCTTTCTCCTCCTTCCTTCTTAGAGTGAACATGCAGCAGTTGAAATTCTAAAAGCTTCGACCTTGAGAATGGAAGCCAAATAGTAAAAAGGCAGAGAAGAGAAAGGAATCTTGGCATCCTGATGACATCATGGAACTATTGTGTATGTCTAGATTGCCCACAGTCTTCATATGAGAGAATAAAATCTTTAAATTTTTATATTTCCAGTTCTGTGTCTAATGGAGAAACTTATTCATAACAGAAATAATATAGTTTATGAAAGATATAAAACTTGAGATAGAGACTGGCCAGTTCTCACACCTATACAACTTCACAGTAGACAATTCTAGTTTTTAAATAATTTACCTCCAAACTAAACCTCTCAAAGATGACAAATTGATATTAAGTTGTGGAGGAAGCCATTGTTTTCCCTAAAATCAAAGGAAAGTTTTCAGGATAAGTAAACTATCAGTGCTGATGAACAAAACTGAATAGCCCAGTTCTCTGGCTCTCCCCTCTGTTTTAGACTTTGACTCGAGGCAGCCATAGTTAGCACCGAAAAGAGAACAAACCTTGCAAGTGAACCTGTGGGCTATCATACTATTTAATCAGATAAGTATGAAGACAAATTTCCTATGGAAATTATAACAATATAATGAAGTATTCTGTTCTTTAAAAGTTTAATTAGGCTGTTCTTGCAGGATATTTACAGTTCAGTGAGCTGGTGAAAAGATGATTTGGCATAGGAACAGATACATATGGGCAATTAAGAAATAACTATGAATGCAACAGAAAAAAAAGCAAACAAAACCAAGGTCAGTGTTTGGATATATAACCAGGACACCAGAAACCAAAAGAATAACTCTAAGCTAGTAAAGGATATGAAACAATTAGAAGGGCCAGAAAAGAAAAGAAATCATAACAAATATATGGGAGGCATAGCTATAATCAGTCTGTGTGCATGCTCAGTCGTGCCCAACTCTTTGCAATCTCATGGACTGCAGTGTAGCACACTAGTCTCCTCCATGGAATTTTGCAGGCAAGAATACTAGAGTGGGATGCCACTTCCTCCTCTAATGATAATCAGTCTAATTCCAATTAAAATGTAATGTGGCAAATGTGGTTGGGTCAAGGCCAGGGACAATGTTTAGTATCTTTAAATTACTCCTAGAAGTCTGATTTGATTGAAGAAGCTTGGGGTTATGTATAAACTCAGTATATAACATAGAAAATAGACCTCCCCTTATCTGTCAACTCAAACTGTTCATTAGTGGTTGCCCCAATGTTATGTTGAGAAGGGTTCTTAAATCAGTAGAAAGAAGTGTTTTGACCTGGTGGCAATGTGTGACGGGGCTTTAAACAGAGTAGTGGTGACATGTACCCCATGTCATTGCCATCCCTTCTCTGGGTTTGTCTACCTGGAGCAGTTTTAAGAGAGTAGAGTAGAGTAGGTCTCTTAGCCAAAGAAGACCTAAAAAAGATAGCTCATGGGGCCCCCAAAGGGACTGTGTCTTTTCTAGAGATTATCTGGAAAAGTGCGACTCACAAACTCCAGAGATGGTTCTAGAGTTTATACAAAACACTGGTCTTGAAACATTAATCTTTGAAAAACATCCCACGTGATTTATTCATTTAGTACTTTAAATGTAAAGTGCTAACTTTCCAGTGGTATTACATGGCTACAAATGTTTGATTTGACACCACAAAATGTTTGGTTTGCCTTATATTTAAAGGGGTTTTAAAATATAAATTCGTGTAGAAACCTGGCCAGGAAACCTTGGAGTTGGTTATAGCAATGCACACCAATTTGAAAGCATCCCTTCCGTGAAACTCTATTTAGGGTAGAGCCAATTCCAATGTTAAGAAACTAACATTCACACCCATATGCAAGGGTGTGAATTTTCTTCTAAATGGATTGTTTGCTATTATAGTAGTTACAGTCTTTAATTCAGTGGTATGGGGGATTTCCTGAAATATTGTAGAAATACATTCTTCCTTTGCTGCATTCCTCTCACAACTCAAATGATTCTATGTTAGTAAACTGAAATGCAGCAAGATGGTATATGATTTATTTTCTTAACATTCAGGGCTAGCCTCACTGTCTCTCCCTCTTAGAGGCCTTTCCCAAACACCTAACCTAAAGTGCCCAACTGGATGTTTGTTTCACATTGTCTTGATCTAATGCTTCAGCTCTCCTCTCCATTCATGTATAACTTGCATTATTTCTCTTTATTGTTTCTCCTCCTCAAATCTCACCATGTACTCACTCAAATATAAGTTTCATGCAGGGGGGATCTACCTGCATTGCTTGCAGCTACATTCACTATTTTTATAATGTTGCCTAACACGATTAGGCACTTCACAAATATTTCTAAAATGAAAAAAATGCCTGTACAGATTAGATGGGACCAAAATGACCAGGTTGAATTGAACAAGTGAGTTGCACTAGTCTTTCTGGATCAGGGAAAATCTAAATTTATATTATCAAACTTTATAGAATGGCTCCCTGATGATTTCTGCCCACCACGGATCTTGAGTCTTTGCATGTGAATCTGGTCTCAGAACAGTTCTTCAAACTGGAACTTATAATTCAGCACAATTTCTGTCTAGATGTTTAACCACAAAGAGATATCATGGCAACCACAGGCAGCCATTTAAAAGTGAAAACTAAATTCAGAGTTGGCCCAAAACAATACCTTATGAGCATACTCCTCTGGTTTCATATTTTGAACACGGTCTATAGCTTTATACATCATTTTCTCTCGGAAATCATTAACTGTCTCACGTTCCACAACCCCTGAGCCGCTTTGGGCAACCAGGACATAGGTGCTCTCATCAGCTCTGGCTCGACCACGGGCCTGAGAACAGAAAGAAATCAAGTCAATGACGTCAATGAAGGGCTGTGCTTTGCTGCAAATGCTCCTGTTTTTGTTCTGGAATGATATTCACTGCTCAGTATCCCACCATCAAAAGACACCTCTATTCTCTGTAAAGTCAGTTATTATCCATTTTCTTGATAAGTTGGCTATTTGAAACTCAAAATGCACTTCAGTGAAAAACAATGTTGTAGGATGATGATGGTTAGGTTCCCCCATGCATGCGTGCTATGTCGCTGCAGTCATGTCCGAGTTTTTGTGACCCCATGAACTGTAGCCTGCCAGGCTCCTCTGTCCATGGGATCCTCCAGGGAAGAATACTAGAGAGGGTTGCCATGCCCTTCTTCAAGGGATCTCCCTGATCCAGGAATCGAACCTGTGTCTCTTATAGCTCTTACATTGGCAGGTGAGTTCTTTACCACTGAGCCACCACGGAAGCCCACACCGGCCCTCAAAAGCCTCAATGACACAAGGCCATCCTGTCTTGCCCTTCTTTTCCCCAAGTACCCCTCTCAAACCCTGCAAACCATCATCAGTGATTTGGGCTGGGGGAGCCCCATTGCCCCCTTCCTGGTAGGGAGGACAAATGGGGAGAAGGGCCTCTCTGACTTTGACACCAGAGCTGAGGCAAGCGCCATTCTGTTTCTGGCATCTGCCTTCAATGTTCCAAGAAAACACACTCAGTGTGGTGGTACGCTGTGCTGTGCTTAGTCATTCAGTCGTGTCCGACTCTTTGTGAACCCATGGACTGTAGCCCTCCAGTCTCCTCTGTCCATAGGGATTCTCCAGGCAAGAATATCGGAGTGGGTTGCCATGCCCTCCTCCAGGGGATCTTCCTAACCAAGGGTCGAACCCAGGTCTCCTGCATTGCAGGTGGATTCTTTACCCAGCTGAGCTACCAGGGAAGCCCAATACATTTCTTCACTTTTGTATAGAGAGTTAATACTAAGGCACATTTTGAGTAACAAAAAATGTTATCGCCTTGGCCAGGAACCTCACCATCAACGCTATCATCCTCATGAAAAATTCATTCTGAGTAGTGAGGCACTGAATAACACATCAACTCCTGAAATTCAAGTATTTCTTAATTTGGTGGCTTTCTGATTATCTGGTTGATTTCTCTTTTTGTAGGAAAACAAGATATATTTTTTAAACTATGTGTGCTGTTCTACCAGAAGAAACCAAAACACACACAAAAAGGGCTTCCCCTGTGGCTCAGCTGGTAAAGAATCCTCCTGGAATGCGGGAGACCTGGGTTTGATCCCTGAATTGGAAGATCCCTGAAGAACAGAAAGACTACCCACTCCAGTATTCTGGCCTAGAGAATTCCATGGACTGTTTAGTCCATGGGGTCGCAGAGAGTCAGACACAAGTGAGCAACTTTCACTTTCCATTACTGTTTTACTAAACAGTAATGTTTTACTAAAAGAAAACAAAACAAGAACACAAAATAAGAAATTAACATATTTGAGGTATCTGAATGTACCTGGACCATGGCTATTTCGTTAGTGACGAGACCATAACGGATAACGATGTTACATTCTTTAATATCCAGACCTTCTTCTGCCACTGTGGTAGCGATAAGCAGATTTATTTTTCCCGTGCGAAATTTACTAATGACTTCTTTTTGTTCATTCTGTAGAAACATTTTAGTAAATTAAATGTTGTAATGCTAAACACATTAAAATCTTCTAATTAGGAAAAGAAACACTAAATTGCAACTGGTCAGTGTAAATGAAAGGATTAGATCATACACGGATTTGCTGCCATCTGTTTTTGGCATTGAACAAAGACATGATGGTGAGGCAGCATTTGATGTCCAATCTGGGATTACCACACAGCAACAAAAATATTTCCATCCTCCAGTCTGGAGGTGGGAAGGCCATCATGCGTGCCAAGGAAACAAACTGATGGGTGACTTAGGAGGAAGAAAGGAGGAGATGCTTTCAGTTGAGAAGAGGATACAGCAATGAGACACTAAAATAGGCTTTGCTTTTTACTACATTAACTTCAGAATCTTTTAACAGAGAATAAGATGCGATGACACTTTTAAAGACAGTCAAATTTTGAGTCAGAGAGAAAATATACACTGTATTTTGCATTTGGTCACTTTAAGAGTCATTCAAGCAAAGAAACACGAAGCATTCCTGACAGAAACTGAAAGCATTGGTTGCCTCCAGGGAGAGGAGCTGGGAGACTGAGGGACACTGGTGTGCCCTGTACCTTATTAATTTTTAAAGAGGTAAATATATTATCTGTTCAAAAGGATGACATCAATAAAAATGAAAGAATAGGTTATTAAAAACATAATTAAACAGTTATATTAAATTTTAAAAATCTGAATTTTGAAAGTTAACATAGGTAAAGGAATAAAATATTCACTTTGGCGCTTGCATAGGAGGAACTGGTGAACATAATCCTAGCTTGATGTAGCCAGTGGAGTTTTATTTTCATAACTACTCTTATCAAAGCTGTTGATCCAGTGGCCTTTGGTGTATATTTACCCTATCTTTTGCCTCCATACATTAAACAAAAATACACCTGTCAGACAGATTGTATGTTCTCTTATTCCCATCCAATTCTTTTCAGAGGCAGGATGACATATGTCTTTCTTTTTGACTTCTAACTGCTGGAGAATCCTGCAGAAAGATCCCTCTCCAGTCTTCTTTGATGATTTCTCCTTCTTGCACTCATGCCCTCTATTGATATAAACTTGACAGATCCTTGGATTTTAGCAGATGTTTGTGCCTTCATTCAAAGGAGTAACTTTAATAGTGAGAATTTCAGACTCAGTGTCAGACCCTCACATCATATTACAGAGATGCCTAACTCCTCTTCCAATGAGTAAATTCAAGTCAGTCTACAGGTGAGGATGTGGGGAGTGAGGAAGGGGGTGTGTTCTATATTTGGGCATTCAGCCACCTAGTCAAAACTGGATAAGCAAAAAGTAGCTTGAATGGATACTTTGCCATTTTTAACCCATCTCTTTTCAAAGAGGAGCCAAGGCTACATAAAATCAAAGTTTTAACACTAAAGCTAATAGAATAAAAACTAAAAAATGGGACCAAAATTGAAAAAGTATAGGTGTATCGCTTGTAGGAATTAAAACAGAAGCTGAGAGAATGAACTTCAGTTTTGCTATAAGCTTCCTGGCAGCTAGGGCAAACAGCAAAACATCAAGTAAAGCAGTTCTCATCATGAACTCCTTACCTAAAGAAAACAGTGCTTTCTTTGGCATAAACTTTAGAGGCAACTCCAATATAAGTAGAGAGTATACCAAGTGTTTTGGTGCACAATTTGAAGAACAACTTCTTTTCAACAAATGTTAAAACAAATTCAGTTTGTTCCAATGGAAAAAATGATGATGACCATAATGGAACTAAAGTGTCCCTTTGTCCAGAAAAACTCAGGACAAATAGGGCTTCAGAAGACATTTTACACCAACAAGCCATTTCTGTTTCACCCATATTTATAATCTCTATAAGTGTCTTTTTTTCCTTCTTCCAAGTGTTTTTTACTGTGCACATAAGTAGTATAATAGATTAAAAGCAAAACAAAACAAAACTCGAAAAGAAAATCTCTCATAGTCCCAAATCTCTATCATATGTCTTAATGTCTTATGTCTTAATCAAATGTCTTAATTTTTCCAAGTTCCCTTAAAGATCTCATCCTATGCAAACATATTTTACATAGTTCTAATTATAATGCACATATTTTTGTGGGAGTTTGATTTTTCCATTTGATATTATATTGTGACTGTTTTCCCATTTTGTTACTAAGTTTAAGCGTTAAGCATTTTTGCAAAAGAAACCCAAGATAGAAAGTTCCTCCAAGAATATGGAGAAAGTGATTCCTAGAACAAAGCTTAGCCTATCAAATGCCACAGATTGATGGATATTAAACTCACATTGTGGGTTGATGAGAAGATTGATGAAAAAAGACTACAAGTGAAGAGAAATGACAGCATAAGAAAAAAAATCCAAAAGGATGTTTTCACCTGGGTCATGGGCTTGAACTCACTGCTGTGTCCAGCGCCAATAAGATGGTGGGCTTTGACTCCTACTTCTGAAAATTTTTCGTTTTCAATAATCCACTGGGAAAGGGCATATGCACTCTGTCGTGTTTTTGTGAAAATTATTCCTCGCGCTGATCCTTCAGTCCTTGAATATTGTTCCATTATGGTGTTTCTCAATTTGATGAGCTTTTCATTTTCATGTTCTGGGTTTTGGGCTAGCTTTTTCAACTTTTTCTTATTTCCTTTAAGAAATAATTCATTTATTTCCTTTTTTTAACTCAAGTATACTCGATTTACAATGTTCTGTCAGTTTCAGATATACAGCAGAGTATACAGTAATATATATATGCATTTAAAAAATATTCTTTTACCTTATGGTTTATTCCAAAATATTGAATACAGTTTCCTGGGCTACACAGTAGGATCTTGCTGTTTATCTGTTTTGTGTATATTGACTATAGTTTGTATCTGCTAATCCCCAACTCCTAATTTATCCCTCTCCCTCTGCCTTTCCCCTTTGGTAGCCATAAGTTTCCTATCTATGTCTGTGAGTCTGTTTCTGTTTTATAAATAAGTTTGTATCATATTTGATTTTCCACATATAAGTGATATCAGATAATTATTTGTCTTTCTCTGAATGGCTTACTTCATTTAGTATGATAATCTCCAGGTTCACCCATGTAGCTACAAATGGCATTATTTCATTCTTCTTTTAAGCTGCATAGTATCTTTCATTGTGTGCGGACAGGTATAGCTACAGATATAGATGATATAAATATAGATATAGATATAGATGTATAGCATCTTTATTATCCCTTTATCTATTGATGTACTAGGTGGCATCCATGTCTTGGCTATTGTGAATAGTGCTGCTATGAACATTTGGATGCATGCATCTTTCCAAATTAGAGTGCTCTCTGGATATATGCCCAGGAATAGGATTGCTGGATCATATAGTAACTCTGTTTTTAGTTTTTTAAGGAGCCTCCATACTGTTCTCAACAGTGGCTCCACAAATTTACATTTCCATCAGCAGTGCAGCAGGGCTCACTTTTCTCCACACTCTCTCTAGCACTTGCTATTTGTAGATGGCCATTCTGACTGTGTGAGGTGACATCTTATTACAGTTTTGATTTGCAAGAAATAATTAGCTTAAATTCATAAAATATGTGAGCAACTAACTGGAAGACTTCATATAATGAAGTACTAAGAAGTTCAACTATAGTTAATCTTGTGCTATATCCAACAATCAGGCTAGTTTTTAAAATAAATTTGTTGTGGTCAACTTAATAATAAAACCAGACGACCAAATGATAAACTAAGATAATACAGCTCATCGCTGGTTGATCCCATCAATTAGAAATATCTCCAATATGAATGGATTTTCTTCTTTCAAAATGAGATTTTAAGAGAACTTTTTGGAGAGTTCTTAAGAAGCAGTGGGTTCATGCCAAAGAGATAAACGCATGAGTCCATGCAAAAATGTTACACTGATTCTTACCCAAAAATAGAGATATGAGAAATTCATCTGTCTCGTGCAGCTTCAAAGGTGTTTTTCCATCACCCACATCTTCATCATCACCATCGTCATCACTCTCATCTCCTAGGAGGACCGCAAACTTCTTCTCTTTCTCATCATTGTAGAAAGTTTCAAGGTGATTATATGCATCAATCATACGGATTGTATCATTAATTTGTAGGGCCTCATTGTACTTCCTCAGATGTTCTGCACAAACACGATCTTTGCGATTTCCTTCTTTTGCAGCTATGAAAAATATGTTATGTACAATGAAATAATGATAGAATACTCCCCCAAGCTGCTGTGGACTTGAATATGTTAATATGTTTATGATACTGACTTGAAAATAGGCTTCACTTTGGTTTTGAAATGAGCAAATTAAGGCTCAAAATGTGCCATGAGCAGAAAAAGGGGGCAAGTTTTCTGACTCCTAGACTTGCTACTTCTATTTTGCATCAGCAAAAAAAAAAAAGAAAGAAAACACTTGATTCATGCTGACTCTGAGGAATGGCATGAAAAACACATTAGTTAAGTTTGCATGTGGAAACAGAGATGCTAATATTTATCTTAATACTTTAAATATTTAATAAGTGAAAGACTCTGGAGATTAACAGAAAATGGATGAATTGGTGCCTCTTTCCTTAGATAAGGAGTCAGGACATTTTATCCTTGTCCTACTTGAACACAGAAATTCCATTTGCTATTATATTTGCTTTCAGTTTGCTTGGGAACATGTGACCTGGAATCTTGGTATAAACATGAGATAAAGCAAATGCTATGTTAAAACCCAAATTACCTTTTTTTTCCATTTGAATGAGCCATTGTTCATAGGGTTGAGTTCCAAAATCTGACATTGGACTAATTTGGCAAAAAATTTGAATCTTTGTCATTATTTCTAGCAGCTTATCTTTAAATGGATCCTAAAAATAAATGATACACTTATTTTTACATGTTCATATTGTTGAATTAATAACATTATCATTATTAAAATAATTTATATGTTATAACAAATTTGATTCAGACTCATTGTCTAGACAAAGTAACAGGTTAATCTGATCACCTCTTTATACATTAAATTTTTTTTTTTATCAGCTTCTATTTTACCTCCACCCTCAAGCCACACCACACCAACACCAGGTATCCATGCTGGAATTTCCCATTTAAAACTTAAAAAATAAAATTAATGAATGTTATATACCTTGAATGCTAATAGCTATTTTAAAAATACATATTAAAGTAATATCCAAAATATTTAAAAAGTTTGAACTTAGTTTAAAAAAACATTCCTAGTGAAGAACTGGTTTCAGTATTATTTGTGCCAAAATAAAATTTTAAAAGGTAGAGTTTTGAGGAAAGCCAGACATAGAAGAATATATACTACGGGGATTTCATTTTTCATTTTTGGCCACACTGCTTAGCATGTGGGATCTCAGTTCCCCGACCAGGGATCAAACCCATGCTTCCTGCACTGGAAGGATGGAGTCTTAATGACTGGACTGCAAGGGAAGTCCTTTGATCTGGATTTTGGTTATACAAGTGTTTTCAGTTTATGAAGATTCAGCAATCTGCACATCTATGAACTTGAACCTTTCTGTATGTGCGTTGTATTAACACTTCAATAAAAAGTATGTGAAGTGAAAGTCACTCAGTCATGCCCATCTCTTTTTGACCCCATGGACTATACAGTCCACGGAATTCTCCAGGCCAGAACACTGGGGTGGGTAGCCATTCCCTTCTCCAGGGAATCTTCCCCACCCAGGGAGCGAACCCAAGTCTCTGGCACTGCAGGTAGATTCTTTACCAGCTGAGCCACCAGGGAAACCCAATAAAAAGTATACCCGAAGTTAATTAAGTTGGAGGGACCTGGAGGAGGGCATGGCAACCCACTCCAGTATTCTTGCCTGGAGAATTCCATGGAGAGAGGAGCCTGGTAGGCTCCAGTCCATGGGGTCGCAAAGAGTCAGACACGACTGAATGACTGGGCACAGCATAAGTTAATTAAGTTAAAAGATAAGGTAGCAAATTCTTTGAGGATACTGAGGATTAATTTTAATGATTATGATTAGAAACATGCATTTAAACTTATTCAGTAAAACTGAATGAAAAAAGTGAAGAAAAATCAAGTACACTCAAATGTGCTAGTTCAGGGGGAACAGACAGTTCTATTTTTCAAAATTTTCAGAAAAGAATGACCTATGGAGATTGGTTGCTAACATTAGTTTGGTGCCTATATTTCAAACACAATATTATCTATTATGTATATTTCATAACTCAACATCCTTATAAGGTAGATTTGCAAAGATTGTACTTACTATCAAGGACACACAGCTAAAATTTATGGTGCTTTTTACATTTTACAAAAGAAAGTACTGGCATAATGTTCTAGTCACAATCTTCAAACTGACTCAGGTTGATTTGTATAAGATATTCATCACAAAAACACTGTTAAAGTAAATATTTCACTTCTTTACTGTTAAGTATTTTCCTAAGAAACTAAATATGTCAATTAGGTGGGATACCTGTTATCATTGCCAACTGAAATCTGGTAGTCAAAAATGGCTCTGTTCAATGTTGGGAAAATCAATTCAGAAAAGTAAAACAAATAAAAGAAACTATGGTAATCCCTCTAGTTTAGCTTTACAACCTTCCCCACCCTTACCCTTTCTCTCCCACCACAACTGACACTTAGTAAACAAAGTACTAAGCTACTCTTTGTATAAACTAGAAAACGAAAAGATTAAGAATTCACCACAGTGCTTTGCTGCCTAATATCAATAAAAAAGAATAAAACTAACTTTTCTACAAAAATTAAAAATAATATTATTCAGAGTGTCAGTGTAAGATAATCTTGGCATCTTTCAGGTGAACATGGTATCATCAATCAAATAAACATAAAACTTTAAGCACATACTTTTTTGGTGTCATCTGCAATTACAAACTTTTTGCATGGCTCCTTTATTTGCTCTTTAAGTAGATTAATATTTTGTTTCACGGTTTTAATGGTAACTGCATCAAGATTGGCACATATCTGAAAAAGAGACACTTCAATATTCAAATACTATTCCTTTTCAATTGATTCAATGTAGAATTTTTTCTTGTGTGAGAAATATGTAGCATGATTTGCTAAACACAGCATTTTAGTATTGCTTCACTGTGGGTCCAAACAGTAACATTCATCCTGATAAGAGTAAAAAAAGAACTTCTAAATCAAGTTGGTAGAAAATTTCAGAAAAAGTATTTCTTTTCATTTCTTAAATTCCATTTTTCCAGATGGAAAAAGTAACATGGAGAGAGTACAGAAAATTGCAGAGATGAGAAGAGATGTTTATAAGCTAACCGTATTACACAAGGCATTTATGGGTCATCTTGACATCCATAATCATATTACCACTTTCTTCTACACATAAAAGAGGACAGGACAAAGATAGGAGCAGACAAAGCCCATGTACCTGGATTTGGATTGGAGTTAGTCCTTAATTCTAGTAATAAATAATATGTTGGAAAAAATAATTGTGCTTTTGTCTACTCTATATGATTTTTACCAACTTCAACTTAAAAATAAGGGACTTAAAATGTAAATACAATGCCTTTGTGTCAATATCTTATGTGAATTACTCTGAATTCTTTCAGTGCTTGAGATCAACAATAGTACTATATGTGTTGTTACCATTTGGGGGCAGTGGACAAGAAATATGTTTTTAATTAAAGATTCTCATATCTCCATTTCCCTCATGTCTCTCATATCTCCATTAATTTGAATTACCTGGAACCTGAGTATCACACAGAACAACAACAACAAAAAGGCACAGAAGAAACTATGCAATTTTGAAATGCATAGAGTATGTATGGAAATTAGAAGCCTTCATAGTTCATGCATACTTCTATGAATAGATCATTGAGTTTGACAATTAGGGATAGATATTTAAAGGCAGGTATTTAGTTTGTCCCAATTTTTCACTAAGTTTGCTCTCCATAATTTTTTTGATATTGTTCTGTGTCACAGTAATTTATTAAGGCACTTACGGCTTTGTACAAGACTGAGTCTATTCACTTCAAAGCATATAGATTTCTTTTAACTGATGAGCATGGAATACCATCCTTCATGCATTCCACAGCACTTGGACTTAATCTTAACCAAGAAGCACTGGCATTTGCTATAACTTTGGTTTTTTGACTCATGCATAAAGTTAATGACTTACTTTTAAAATGTGTTCTTCTGCTTTGGCTTGCTTTTTGGCTCCTCCAACACCTGGTGAGGCTGTTAGCCCCACTATCTGAGGTAAGGGAATCACTGGTTTGTTTTCTTTCTTAAGTTTATTGTTTTTCAACTTCTGTTTCAAATAACGCCTCATGATGTTGTTATAGACCGCTTCTTTGTTGGTGTGATGGCATTCATCAATAATGATGAGAGAAAAGTCTTGAAAGGAAATTAAAATGGTTTATTTGTCCATATTGGCAAGACACAGTGAAAAAGTACCTTTAAGTTAGTAAACTTAGTAGCCAAGTACCTCTCACTTTTTAAAGGGAAATGTAAGTATCCTAGTCACCTGTATATACAGATATCTGTGCATATTAATCATGAAACTATCCCTGTTATCATCCCCATTTAATAGGTGAGTTTTGGAAAATTTATTGATCTAAAAAATGTTATGGGATGGATCAAATCCTGACTTATTCCCCAAAACTCTCAGAATTACATTTTTGTTCTTTAATAAAATATTTAAAGTTGGCGAATTTTATCTTCATTCTATCAAATGAAAAACATTATTTAAAAAGGAATAATTTTACCTTATTTCAACATGGCATTTAATTATTATGATTTTATACACTTCCTTCCCCACCTTGCTCCTACCTTTTCTTCCCATCCCCCACAAAACAGAAAGGACTGTATTTATTCTACAGAGAAGAGGGCATATCTAACAGGGTCCACTAAAACTTAAAAAGAACTTGTTGGTACTTAGAAATACTGAGTAATTTGGAAGTCCAGTAACTGTTTGATTTAATAATGATATACTGATGCAGAATAAAGTGATATACTTAAAAACTTATCCCACTTTTTGTTTACTTCCCCAAGGAAGAAGGTTTTTAATGAAAACTTAAGTAATGGAAGACAATCTAAATCAAAATTATGGAGTGAGAGATTGAGGTTAGCAGATGTAAGCTTTTATATATAGAATGGATAAACAACAAGGTTGTAGAAGAGAATTATATTCAATATCCTATGATAAACAATGGAAATGAATATTAAAAAATAATGTATATATGTATAAATGAATCATTTTGCGACACAGGGGAAATCAATACAACATTGTAAATCAACTACACTTCAATTAAAAATTGATAAAACATAAAAAAAATAAACATTTAAATATTTAATCAACCTTTAAAAACTTATTTAACTAATACAGTCCCTGTTACTACTATCAATATTCATACTATTTTACAAAAATAAACATTTCAACCAACCTGACAACTCTACACCATCATCTTCACCTTCTTCTGAGTTTAAAAGGGAGTTTTCAAGGATTTGAGCTGTACTGATAATAACATCATGAGACTTGACAACTTCTGGAAATGTTATTTTCAATTGGGTATCACCACTTAATCTAGTAACATGATACCATTTCTTCAAAAATGGTTCAAACTCTTTGCGGAAGAGCTGTTCAACTAACGGTACCTTTAAAAATGCCAAAGTTAAAAAGAAAGAGAAAGCACTGTCAAACAAAAAGAGTATTGACCAAAGGCCTACTATGTATGCCAAGCATTATCAGAAATGTTTGCATTATAAGTTAATTAGATGTAACAGCCTATCCATCATTTCATTCATTCACACATTGGTAAGCATTTAGTCAATGTCTTTCATTAGGTGTAGACATTGTGTCTGAAACACAAAGATGTTTAAGGTATAGCTGACAACTCTCAGGAATTCTTTCTAGCCAAGCACATGGACCAAGACTCAAGAAAACAAAACAAATGATCACAACACAATGTGACAATTCTTCCATGGAAACAAAGAAAGTGACAGCAAAATGGAAGAAGCAACTTCCATTTTGGAAGGGTTTAGAAAAAATTTTAATCTTGTAAACTGTGGGTTAGTGAAGAGATAAATTGAAATTAAGCCTGAATAAGAAACAAAATTTGAATTTTTAAAACTAAGTCAAGCTATAAAGGGTTATGAACACCAAGAGTATTTTAAATTCAATGTAACAGTTCACAGGACCCTTATGGGCTGTAGAGTTGTCTGGGGATCAAGCCAGAGGCAACCTGCCTAAGGAATTGGAGGATGCAAAAAACCAAAGGTAGGAAGAAGGTAAGATATTGCCTAGGAGAACAGGTGGAGGTGAAGGGATGGACTGCTAGACCAGCTTTGGTGGCTGAAAAAGAACAAAATAGCAAGTTCCTTAAAAAAAATAAAAATTTAGTTACTAATGATTCAACAATCCTACTCCTGGGCATATATCCAGAAAAGATGAAAACCCTAATTTGAAAAGATACATGAATCTCAGTGTTCATAGCAGCACAATTTACAATAGACAAGACATGGAAGCAACCTAAATGTCCATCAACATATGAATGCAAAAGAAAGATGTTTTATATATATATGTGTCTGTGTGTATATATATATATGTATATATATAGAATATTACTCAGTCACAAAAAGAAAGCAATAATGCCACATGAAACAACATGCATGGACATAAAGATTATCTTACTAAGTGAACTAAGTCAAAAAGAAAAAGAAAAATATCATATGATATAACTTATACATGTAATCTCTCCTTGGAAGAAAAACTATGACAAAACTTGACAGCATATTAAAAATCAGAGACATCACTTTCCTGAGAGAGGTCTATTTAGTCAAAGCTATGGTTTTTCCAGTAGTCATGTACAGATGTGAGAGTAGGACCATAAATAAGGTTGAGTGCTGAAGAACTGATGCTTTCAAATTGTGATGCTGGAGAAGATTCTTGAGAGTCTGTTAGATTGCAAGGAGATCAAATCAGTCAATCCTAAAGGAAATCAACCCTGAATATTCATTGGAAGGACTGATGATGAAGCTGAAGCTCCAATACTTTGGCCACCTGATGTAAATACTCATTGGAAAAGACCCTGATGCTGGGAAAGACCGAGGGCAGGAGGAGAAGGGGACGTCAGAGGGTGAGATGATCAGACAGCATCACTGACTCAATGGACATGAGTGTGAACAAACTCCAGAATATAGTGGAGGACAGAGGAGCATGGCATTGAGGTTGGACATGACTTAGTGACTGAACAACAATACATGAGTAACTAAGACAAATACAAATGAACCAAATGTAATCTAATGTAATTGAAAATACAAATGAACTTACTTACAAAGTAGAAACAGACTCACAGACACAGAAAACAAATTTATGGGAGTTCCCAGGTGACCTAACGATTAGGATTCTGGCTTTCACTGCCATGGCCCACGTTCAATCCCGTGTCTGAGAACTGAGACCTGCAAGTCTGGAAATGTTTTGCCCTGAGCCTAGTGCTGAACTGGAGGTGTGCTGTCAATTCTTCAGTCCTGCATTCACAATGCCCAGTGATGTCATTACTCTGCATTCTACCTCAATTTACATTTAGAAATGTCTAGCCTCAGTAACAGCTGAACCTGGTCAAAGTGTTAAGGTTTTGTTGCTCAGTAAAGAACAAAGGAGTTGAGTCTTTATATGTTGTAGTGACCACTGAAGGTGACTGAGTTGACACCTCAAGGCTCTCACATCACCAGTCATTTAGAACAGCTCGATTACTAGGGAAAGGAATAACCGGGCCCCTGTTGTTTAGTTGTTAAGTTGTATCTATCTCTTAGCAAACTCACAGACTGTGACCCTCCAGGCCCCTCTGTCCATGGGGTTTCCCAGGCAAGGATACTGGAGTGGATTGCCATTTCCTTCTCCAAGGGATCTTCCCGAACCAGGCCATCTTGAAGGTTATATCCTAGGAGAAACTGTACAGTGGAAGCCCAGGAATGTACAGCATGGCAAATAAAGTTGGCAGAAAGAGTTTCAAGGGCAAACATCAAAGAATGAACATTACATTTCTCCTCATGCAATTACCTGATAATGTGATCAGTGATTACCTTACAGTGGTCTGTAAGGTATGTGCTATTCATTTTTTAAAATTTGAGATAAACTCTATGCGAAAAATAAGGGCAGACTGACCCTCTTAGTTGAAGAGAACCAAGGAAGAACACTTCTTTGTATTATTATTTAGTAGAAATGGTGAGGGCTTCTAAGAGTGAATGTAGGAGGGGAAAGGGGGCTAAATGGAGCCCATGAATTCCAAGGAAACAGAGTGAATAAATAACAAAGTTTGGTAAGTGCAAGAATATAACACAGGATTGAAAGAGAAAACTTCATTTAGTTGTTTTTCTCCCTCCAAAGTGAGATCTCTTGTCTGCCTATCTGTCACAAAATCAATTGAGATATTTGGAGAATGCAGACTCCCAAGCCCCACTCAAGAGCTATTGAATCTAGAGACTGACCATATTTAGGACAGAGTCTTGAAGCCTGCACTTTATGAAGCTTCCAATATGACATTTAAGTCTTTTCAAAAATTTTTAAAAAGAGAACCACAGCTCTTCTTTTTCTTCTACAAAGTCATTTCTGATTCACTTTTATAGGACTATTCTTTTCATTCTACTTATACAAGACAGCGGAAATAATCTAAGAAGGAAGTCAGCAAAAAAGATTCTGAGGAAGTAAAGGAAGATTAAATGTAGTGGAGATTGCATGCTCCAGAGGAGAGAAAGTGAGCTCTGAAAACAAATACTCCAGCTACTTGCTTATTGTGTGACTTTGGACAAGTCACCTAATCATCTCTATCTCCAATGAACAAAGTCAGGAAAATATCAACCTGTGGTGGAAGTGTTATGAAAAATAAATGAAATAGAGGCTAACATAGTGCCAGTACTCAGAAAACTTCCCTGGTATTTCACCATCTTTTTATCCTAGTAGTAGAGAATGATAGAAGGGAGGACAAGTTCCCTTCAGAAGAAAAGGGTTCAAGTCTCGGCTCTGCTGCAGATGAGTCCTGACAGGCCAATTAAAGCCCAAAGCCTCGGTTTCCTGATTGCTAAAATGGTGATATTTATGGTTACTAAAAACAAGGGCTGTGTGATTTTAATGAGAGATTGTGAAGTGTAACACAATAGTCATTATTATATTAATATACAGCTCTAATTTCCTAGACCATAGATTCCCTGAGGGCAGGCTCCGCATTTGATTTGTCTTTAAATACGCTCATGCTGCTGAATCATTTAAGAATCTCTATACGATGGAGTAGAGAAGGAAATAACAACCCACTCCAGTATTCTTGCCTGGAAAATCCCACGGACAGAGAGCCTGGGAGGCTACAGTCCATGGGGTTGCAAGAGTCAGACATGACTTAGAGACTAAACCACCACCGCCATGGTCTGGAGTGGCATAGAAACCTGAGGTTCCGCCCATAAAGGATGGGCTGAGATATTCCAAAGAAGCAGCATATTTTGGCCTACAGAATAAAAAGACATTGTCACAGGAGGTGGCAGGTGTTGGAAATCCTGAGACTCACTTTGGGTGGCACTGACTTCCTCCTGAAGGACACAAAGAGAGCCAGATGCAAGCCTGACATGGCTAATTGGGAGGTGTGTGGTCCTCTTGGAGCCTTTTCCTGAGATGTGACAGAGTGCCTGCCAAGACTAATCAAACCCAAATGCTACCCACTTCTGCTGAATCATATGGGGCTGTATTATAGCATCTAGGAACCTGGGATTTCTCTCTCATGATGTTGAAGTCCTAGATAGGAAATAGAAAGTCTGGGAACACAGGTGGTGTTTTCATTTCTCCCTGCATCTGAAGGCGATAACTTTGGAAAGGAAAGAGAAAGGGAGACAAAAGTAAACGGTATTAGGAAACAGGATTTCTCCTTTCTAGATGAAGGGTTATAATATTAAAGCCTTGCCATTGGGCCAAATATAGAAAGTAGGTTATGTTGACTTACTGGGTCAGAGATGATCTGATTCAATCGAAAGAATTAAATTACTTTAGAATTCAAAGCAATGGGATAATAAATTAAATGATTATTAGGGAAGATCTAGTAGAGAGATTTCCAATAATTCCTATGGAAAAACAAGAGGGAAGCAGATCAGAAATTGGACCCATGGCCTTAAATGTCTACAGAGCAATGCAATGGATATGAATAATTAATGAGGATAATTTCACTTTTAAACACGGGTGCAAATGTGAATTCATAAGTATCACCTTGCTCCAACGGGATGAAAGAGTCACAGCCAGAATATAGCACTGAGAGGATGAGGAGTTATACAAAAAGGAAGGTGCATGAGATACACACAAAAATATGAGACTTGAAAAGATCAATCAAGATTCATAATATGAAAAACATAAGGATAAACCTAAGTATTTTCATGTAGGCTCAAAATTAACCTTCAAAAATAACTTAAGAGAGGTCTAGTTTAACAGATTCTTCAAATGAAAACAAGCTGAGACTTCTTAGGTTACGGAAAACTTCAGATGAGTCAGTGGGTGCCAGCATTGGTAACAAAAGGCAAACCCGGCCATGGATCACACGTCACATCTCATCTTTCCTCTACTACCTACAGTATTTTGTCCAACCCTAAACACTGTGTTTTAACAGGGTCTTAGTTAATGTATGAAAAAATATGAGCTCTAAAGAAGATGAAAAGTCTGGAAACTACATATATGAAGAACATATAAGAGCACTGGAAGTATTTATCACAGCAAACTAAAAGAAAAATCCCTCCGGAGTCATTTGATGCTTGATGTCTTTTCTTTGTGAAGGGCTATCGTAAGGCAGCAAAATTAAGATTCAGCTTACTCTGTATATTACAGAGGGAAGAATGCTAAGCAATAAGTGTGGATTACAGAGAAATGGATTTTGATGAATGCAGGTATGTCTTTCTAACAGTGTCGGTTGTTCAAAGAATGGATTGAGCTCTCTCTTGTTAGAAGGAGGACCTTCTTGATATTAGAAGTTACTCAGCAGAGGTGAGAGAATCACTTGGCAATAAATGAAAACCGGATCTTACAGGCTTCTTTCAACTCTAGTGTCTATGATGCTGGATAAAAGAAGTACAGGAAGCTGATGGACCAAAAGTAACTCCTAGGTTTTGAGGTTACATGCTTTGGAGGAGGTAATATAACCAAGAGAGAGACAGACAAGGGAAGGAGAGATCTTTGGGAGAGTAAATGAAGGGAATGAGTTTGAGGAAATGCAAGAATGTAAAGACGGTATCAAGAGCATCAGTTTAAGTCGTTTCAAATCCAATTAATTTTGTTCTTTTTTCTGGACCTGGCACTTAAGACCTTATTCATTGGTTAAGGAATTGCAATTTATTAGTTGTTAAGGTGAGGAGGAAGGAAGGGAGAAGGAACTGATATTCACTGAGTCACTCTTAGATTTTAAATAGATTATCTCATTTAAACTTCCAACCCTGTATAGAGTAGTATTATTTTACTCACTTTACAGATGAGGAAATTAAAGTGAGAGAAGTTCATAATTTGCCCAAGATCAAATTACTGGTAGGTAGAAATAGTATTCACACCTAGATTTGTTTTATTCCAAAAGATAATATCCTTAATAAGGAAAATATATGAAAAGCCATGGGAAAAAAATTTTAATGTATCACCATCACCACACACACACACACAAACTGCTCTAACAGGGGGCATGTAAGTATGAAGGAACCGTATTTAGGCTTGGGGTGTATATACAAAATGCTTTTGGAGTTACATGATAGAAATCATTAAGATTATGGATTCTGAGTACATTTCTCTAATACTAAAAAGCAGACTACAATTAAAACTTTCAGCATGATAGAAATCCAAAAAATAGAGGAAAGTTATACATATAGTCTATAATTATATTTTCTGTAAAGGAGCAAATGAGAATCTAGTCACCAATGTAATGAGAAAAAGATTGTTTTTGGTCATGGAAACTGTACTCAATTTTACTCCATAAAATGGTAAATATCAATATCCCCAAGTTACAAACTTATAAATTAATAAACTCTGATATATCTGAATAAAGTTCAACTAGACTTTGTTTAAAATGGAGACTTATACCTGTTTATGAAGATAGACTTTAAAAATCCTAAGATAAAAATATTAAAGCAAAACCTCAGTTGCATTGAATGATATATGTGTATATATATATATATATATTTTACATATATATAAACTATTTGAAAATTATTTCTCTATTAAACTTGATATAAATCATTCAAATATTCACTTAATTTTCTCTTCATTTTCAAACCAAATTGTATATATTCTGAATAAAGAGCACTTGCCACTTTTGACTGAGGGTCAGTGGTTAAAAAGGGCTTCCTAGGTGGTAGCCCAGGTGATGCTAGTGGTAAAAACCCGCCTGCCAATGCAGAAGACACAAGAGACACAGGTTCAACACGACTGAAGTGACTTAGCATGCACACACTCATGTACGGTGGTTAAAGAGACTCTAGAACACAGTGTTTAAGCCTAGATTTCAGTGATATTTTGAGGTCATTTAAGTCCATATGCAATGATAAGTCAGTACTAGTTCACCATAAAGAAAATCTGAGTAAATACATTCTTTATACATCAGTATAAATTAGAGACATTATTAAAAACAGAGACATTACTCTGCCTACAAAGGTCTCTATAGTCAAAGCTACGGTTTTTCTAGTAGTCATGTACAGATGTGAGAGCTAGACAATAAAAACGGCTGAATGCCAAAGAACTGATACTTTTGAACTGTGGTGTTAGAGAAGACTCTTGGACAACAAGGAGATCAAACCAGTCAATCCTAAAGGAAGTCAACACTGAATATTCATTGGAAGGACTGATGCTGAAGTTGAAGCTCCAATCCTTTGTCCACCTGATGCAAAGAGCTGCCTCATTGGAAAAGATCTTGATGCTGGGAAAGATAGAAAGCAGGAGGAGGAGGGGATGACAGAGGACAAGATGGCATCACTGACTCAATGGACATGAATTTGAGCCAGCTCTGGAAGTTGGTGATGAACAGGGAAGCCTGGCGTGCTGCAGTCCATAGGGTTGCAAAGAATCAGACATGACTGAGCAACTGAACAACAGTACATCAGTTACAGCTCTTTGATTTAATGTTCTGGTTTAATAAGACAAAAAAATCTACTTTAATGGTTAATAATTTAGATAATAGAGAGAACTCGAAAAAAAGGTTTAAAATAAATTACTCATTCTGACATTTTTCCTAATTAAAACCATGTGACCCATTGTTACAAACATCACTATACAAATGCTTCAGAAAAAATAATATGAAAATAAACATGTTCTATTTATGCGCTGTCTGAATACCTTATTGACGAGGACCATAACTTTTCCAGGTTCAGATGCTTTTTTCTTCTTGTCCAAGTGATCCTTGGCAATGTAAACGGCCACTCTGGTTTTCCCACTCCCTGTAGGGAGGCATATAATGATGTTCTTCCCCTCCAGGGCAGGCTGGGCCACTTCCAGCTGGTAAGGCCTGAGATTCAGCTCTGGCTCGGGGGATGCTCTTTGAGCCACATTCTCATCATCTGAAGGAGGTTACAAGGAAGAAAACTAAGGAAACAGACAACAAAATAACTAAGGCTAGGAAGCCTGAAATGGAACATGGGCCCCTTGCAGCTTAAATCTCCTTTCATAAGGGGTCCAAACCAATCCATTCTCTGTTTTCTGTACCAAACGGGTGTCAGCTCTTTGTGTTTGCAGGACACAGCCCAAGCGCTCTGGAAGTGGCCTAGGACATGGGAATGGAGAGGGAAGGGATTAACAGGATGGAGGACTAGGAGGGGGCAACATAGAGAAGTCTTTTCAGAGAGTGGGCAAAGCCAAGTGGAAATGACTGTGGTGCAGGCTTGGCAGTTGATGATTCTTAATGCCTCAGACTTGCCATTTCTTTGTGGAACCATTCCACCCCACCCAATTCTCTTTCACCCGCAAATCAAGAGGGACTGGGAAAGTAGGACTCCTTGTTCTATATTCCCCCTCACTTTTTATTGTGAAGAAATAACTAAAGCTGATGCTACTTTCCTTCATGTGAAAAACTTTACCTGACAAACCAAATACCAAAAGGCATATCTATCTGTCTATCTATCTTCTATCTGTAGATCATCTATCTCAAAAACCTAAAACTGGTTCCCCCAATCCAATTTTTGCCATTTAAGGCAATCAGATTAAACAAGCTGTATTTAGGGAAAAGGTGCTAGCCTTTTCCATGCTAGCCTTCACTCTGTAAGTGTGCAGTGAAAGATGAAAAATAATTTTGTTGGTTCATAACTGGATTGTGACTAATTTTTCTATTTAGCTTTGAATGTTATTTTTATCACTTTCTTACAGGTATGTCTCCACATATTCATGTTTTCCTGAAACTCAAAGCACAATACATTAAAAATATTTTCAGCTAGAGTAGATCTCTACATTTAAAATACTGATAAAATACACAACTAACATACATTAATTTTATAAACATTAGAATAAAATCATTATAATATATCTTGGTTTAAGTATATGTTTTTTAGAAGTGACCGAGTTTATCTATATTAGTCAGGGGAAAAGATCTAAAAATGTATAACTTATCATCTGGAATGCAGTAAAACAAATATTGTATCAATTTAAAAGCCCATCTTTTGCTTTATGTAATCACAAGAAAAAAATGAAATGACAGCACTTATCAGTATTTCTTTACACATGAAGTAAGCATTCTCTCTCTTATCAATGAGTGCAATAAAATTAAACTAACAGAATCCCATTAACTTCAGAAAAAGTTGCTGATTGTTCCATTTCGGCAACTGGATGATTCTGTTTAACTGGGTTTTAACTTGCTGTGATAGCACTATCTGAACAGGTAGGAAAATTCACACCAAATACCACTTAGGAAGAGTCATCTACTAACCTGGCAGGAAATTTGCCTTCTGTATGGATGAGTAAACATATACGCAATACATTTACGTTATCATTGGCTCATCTGCTGATTCATTTATTAGGATTGTCAGGAAGAACTCATTCAAGATCAGCAGCTTTTAAAAACACACATTGACAAGCTTTCTCACCACGCTTGTCTTTGAGCTCTATAGCAATTATAATAACCCATCCTCTATTATATTTACAGAAGATTCAAGCTGACTTAAGAATATCACGGTGCTGTGCTCAGTCGTGTCTGACTCTGCGACCCCATGGACTGTAGACTGCCAGGATCCTCTGCCCATGGAATTTTCCAGGCAAAAATACTGGAGTGGGTTGTCACTTCCTACTCCAGACGATCTTCCTGACTAAGGGATCTAAACCACGTCTCCTGTGACTTCTGCATTGGCAGGGGGGTTCTTTACCACTAGCGCCACCTGGGAAGCCCAGATAGCTCAATATCATCCATATTTTTTTGAGTCAAGTCTAGGAAACTTGATTGGTAGCCTCAAGTTTAAAAGAGAGGCACAGAGTGAATACGGAAAAAAAAATCAGAGTTGGATTCATTGTGAGGATAGCATCCAAAGAAAAAGAGCTGGGTGAGTGCTAAATATTCAGCCTGATTCTTGCCTTATCACATCCTCTGACACAGGAATGGAAGAATACATCCACATACGCAATGAAAAGAGAATTTTCTCTTCTCTGTCACCAGAAGGAGAGAATTGGGCTGGTGTCAGGGAGCCAGGAGCCAATTTCCTTTATATAAAAAAAATGTTTGGGTTTTGTTTGTTTGTTGTGTGCTTCTTTTTGGCTCTCTTCAAAAAAGCAAAATTAATTAAATGCAATAACAAAAATGGTATTTAAAATATGCACAGGCTTTGAATAATATTGTGCCCATCCTCTACAACAAGTATTTATCGAAGACCTTAAAATTATACTATACCATACAAATGGTCAAAAAAATGAAATCAAATAAGGTTTAAATAATAACATTCTATTGAAACTACACCATGTGGCAAATTTCATTCTCACATTGATTTTTGACAGCTGAGTTATTCTTGGAGAGAAAAGGTCTGTCACTGCATGTGTTTGAAAATGACAAAGTATTCCTTTACCTATAGTATGTAACCTCAGAAAAATATACCATTCCAGCTGGACAAATATTAATAGATATTACCTCAAAATAGTAAGGAAACACTTTCTACATATCAGGCCAATGTGCATTGCCAAAAACATTGCCACTTTGTTAGAAGCAGTATATCTCTCTGAGAAGGGGGAACAGAAAAACAAAAAAGCCTCTCACGGTATAATTAAAATATTTAAACTTCAAAAGTACCACTAATTATGCTTTACTATGGCATAATGATACTATGAAGGAACATAATGTCACATCCACGATTCTTATGCCTCATAATGTAACCTCTAAATGTGGACAAAGGGCGTGTGGAATAGGGTCCCTTTGATGTCAACCTCAGAAATTAAAACATAATCCCAAACACTGCAATGCTTTCAGTGAATCAATGCATGTTTAACAATTTGCAGTTTACATAAACCTATCTTAAACTGATTTGTATGTCAACTTATAGCATGCACATGAAAGAAAGGAATTTCATCATTTTATGATTTCAGAATTTTGCCATCTACTATGCAATCTTGTATCCACTAGGCTTTATTCCTAAGCACTAACCATCCAGAACTCCAATGAGTTGCCCTTTAAAAATGTGTTTGTCTTCAAATGTATTTGCTTTTGGAAATGTATTTGCTTTTTAAAAGTAGGTTGCGTTAGATTTATCATGACTTTCATGCCATGTTGAAGACTGAAAATCAGTAAATAGTTGCATTTGCTAACAGTGCTGAACAGACAAAATGCCCTGCACATAGAGGATATCTATTAGATAGTTATTAAATGAATGAATATTGTAGAAAAGCCCTTACTCAGGCAAACAAAAATTAGGAGAAGGTCCAGAAGCTTAAAGCAATCATAAAGATGTTAAATATTAGCTAGAGTGTATTTTGAGTTCTAGTATCAATAGCATTTAATAAAAATGTTAATTATTAAATTTAACAGTTGTATAACAAGCACAGAAAAAACAAATAAAAGCCACAGAAGTATGCACATGCCAAGAACTTAATATTAACACTGACTAAATTGAACGGAAAATTAATTAACCCTTTTTAATTAACATTAAAGTTATGACTGACATTTGGTGAATTGAGTTTCCTCAAATCAACTTGTTCTAAGTTATTTGGGGGTTATTAAGAGACAAGAACATTTAAATAAAAGAGGTGGTACGTTTCCTTTGGGAAAGCTTTTAGGGCAGATGGCTATCTTTATGTAAACTATTTTGCCCTTTTAGGCCAATTGTAGATGTAAATTTCTATAATCCTTCAGACAATGCAGGGCAATCTGAAGTACACAATATTTTCTAAGTGTTTTCTATAACTCAGTCACAGACGAATGAAGAATAGTTTCTTAATTTTCTATTTTGCTGCTGCTTCTTTGCTGGCCATATTGCAAAACACTGATTTTTGTTTGCACTAATTTGTTCATTTTAATTATAAAATATTTCAAACACACAAATATTAGAAAGACATGAAAGGGCCCATCACCCATTCTTAATGTTAACATTTCACCTCAGTAGTATTAATGGAAATGTACATTCAAAGGACAGAAAGAAAAGATATGAAATGGATCAGACTGACCAAAGTTAGGGTGTCTGATAAACAGGAAGTCTTGCTAAAGCGTGGAGATTGGGAAGAGGCCCTCTTATTTACTGTGTGTGTGTGCTCAGTTGCTAATTGTGTCTGACTCTTTGTGACTCTATGGACTGTAAGCCTTCCAGGCTCCTCTGTCCATGGGATTTTCCAGGAAAGAATACAGGAGTAGGTTGCCATTTCCTTCTCCAGGAGATATTCCTGACCCAGGGGTTGAACCCACATCTCTTGCTTGGCAAGTGGACTCTACCACTGCACTACCTGGGAAGTGGGTGGGATATTAAACTGATACAAAAAACAATTTGTGAAATATCTAGTAAATTTCTCATTTAGTGTGAAAATATTTTGCAAACTCAATTAAAGGATGTTTATTAATATTGAAATTCTTTTAACTATATATGTATATTCTAATGCTTAAGAGGGACTCATTAAATGCCATTAACTATAGTCATACTCATCTCAATATTACTTTTATTTATAATGTATTTTAATTTTTTTAAATGCAGGGGTTGGAAATAAATGTATAAAATTGAGTATATAATTTAAAAGCAAATTAATCAAAACAGATCACATAAATAAAATAGATTACTTGGTTCTATGGAATGTGGCATATGCCAGACCAAAAAGCTATGTACCAGATCAAAATTAGAGACCTTGAGTTTAAGACTTGTAAGTTGTACTTTTCAAGAAAGTGAATGGCAAAGTTCCAAAACTATTTCAACTGTAGAAAAGAATTGCTTTAATTGCATAAATACATTAGGGAGGGTATGAACAGCCCCCATGCGTTCCACTATATGGTGTCTTATTTCACACTTTTTAAGGTTTACACAACAGTTAGGCAGTACCTGAATCACTTCCCATGGTGCCTGAATCACTGCCCATGTTGCTGTTATGTCCAAGACTTTCATCTAAGCAGCTGACACTTCCTTCTGCCAAACTTGTGTCTGATTCTGCAAAGGAAAACATTTTAAAATATTTTAAAAATATTTCTGAGAATAAACGTATTTTAACTGCACACCTCTACAGCACACAGTACATACAGTTCAATGCAAGTGGAGAAGGTACATCTAGACAATCACAAATAAAAGGTAAGAGTTTCTGGCAAGCAATGTTTAAAAACTCCACTATGAATGAGCAGCTGTCGGGGACTGAATCAAATACATGTATTTACCTACTTAAAGTACCATACATCCAATATGAGGGCTCGTGTAAATTTGTAAGGAGTAATGACTTTTGTTGTCCCCCTTTGTGTAAATTTTGTCCAAAAAAATATCTGAGCATGATATTATCACTTAAACATAAGCACTATGTTTAAACCATTGAGTCATCTGCATGTAAAATGGTAGAGAATTAATGTTAAAGAAAAATTAATGAATTAATGAAGAACATGGTTCTACTGATAAGTTATGAAAACAGCAACTGGGTGATACACATAACTAAAATCTCACAAAGAATTTACTCAGACTATCAGGAAAGCCTGACATTGCAGGGGCACTAGAAGCTTACATGAGGTTGGAAATTACTTTTTTCTTTCTTATAATTAAACTAAGCTTCCATCAAGGATGACAATAAATACAAGTGGCAAGGGCACATTTCACTTATTAATCCTGATTGTTTCTTTTTTTCTTTTCAATACTCAGCATCAATTCATTTTGAAAAACCTCCCTTCCCACAACGGAAGGCTTCCCTCCTTACAGTTCATTTCCAAGGATTTATGCAATCCCATCCGCAAGGATCAGAACTATTGCTAAACTGGTAAAAATAAATGAAAGATGGTTACAGATGTTGGTTTTGGAATTAAAAGACTTGTGAAATTTGCTGTTGGCAATGCTATGAGCCTAACTTCCTTCCTCTTGTTTAAAATTGGGCTAGTAGAGGTACAAGCTATTATGTATAAAATAAGCTACAAGAATATATCGTAGAACACAAGAAATATAGCCAATATTTTATAGTAACTATAAATGGAGTATAACCTTTAAAAATTGTGTACACCTGTAACCTAAATAAGGTTGGTGGCCATAGCGGTAAAGAACTGCCTGCCAATGCAGGAGATGCGGGTTTGATCCTTGGGTCAGGAAGATCCCCTGGAGGAGGGCATGACAACCCACTCCAGTTTTCTTGCTTAGAGAATCCCCATGAGCAGAGGAGCCTGGTGGGCTATAGACCACAGGGTTGTAAAGAGTCGGACACAACTGAAGCGACTTAGCACACATGTAACCCATATAAATATTGTACATCAACTATACTTCAATAAAATAAAAAATAAAATGAAGCCAGCACAATTTACTTCACAGTATTTGACAACCATGTAGTAATGCTAGGTACAACAAGTTCTTTGCATATACTTGTTGGTGATTGAAAAATGAAATAAAATTCAAGTCATTGGTGGATTACTAAGGCAAGAGTGTCATTTAAAAATATTTGGGGAATTCCCTGGTGGTCCAGTGGGTAGGACTCAGAGCTTTCATTGCCAGGGCCTGGGATTCAATCCCTCGTCAGGGAACTATCAAGCCAGGCAGTGTGGTCTAAAATGAATAAATAAATAATAAACAATAAACCATCTTTAAAATTAATATTCCATAATATTTATACTTGTGAGATTATTATTTTATGCTAGAGATCTCACATGCACTAATTAAATGATATTAAAGTAAGATTACGCTAAGTAAGGGCTTCCTAGGTGGTGCTTGTGGTAAAGAACCTGCCTGCAAATGCAGGAGACACAAGAGATGTGGGTTTGATCCCCTCATGCAGGTCAGGAAGATCCCCTGGTGGAAGGAATGGCAACCCACTCCAGTATTCTTGCCCGGAGAATCCCATAGACAGAGGAGCCTGGCGGGCTATAGTCCATAGCATTGCAAAGAGTCAGACAAGACTGAGCATGAATGCACCATGAAGCTAAGTAAAACTAGCTTGAATGTCACATACTTAAACTGGAATTAGAAGCAGGTGATAAAGAGACATAGTATGTTATCAATAAAACATGTCTAAACATGGACAATATATAACTCCTCAAAACTACAGTATCTTCTTTTTCTTTAACCAGTTATTTCTTTTTTTAAGTCTGGTGTGTTGAAGTATAATTTCCATCCTGTAAAAATCACTCTTTTTAGGTGGTAAGTTTGATGAGTTTAACCTCAAAATTTGTCCTCAAACCCCTTCATTGTCACTTCCCTGCTGCTGTCCCCTAGCAATCACTGATTCGGTTTGTCCCTAGTGTTTTGTCTTTTTCAGAATGTCATATTAATGAATTGAGGCAGTAGGTAGCCTTTATGTTTGGCTTCATTAATTTAGAATAAGACCTTCAAGATGCATTGCATTCACATTGTTATTTATATCAGCAATTTGTTCCTTTTTATTGCCGACTACTATTCCATTGAGCATCTGTGAAGTGTGGCTGTGACATCTCCCTTCCAACTTGGATAAGCCTAGTGAGCTTGGGAAACGTAATGGAATTACAGCCAATACCAATTAAATATATGAGATAGCTTTCTTAAAAGTTAGAAGAAAGCAGATAAGAAATTTATAAAAAAAAATTCTCAATGGACTTGCATACTGTTTAAGTATATTAGCACAACACAAATATACTCATGTGAAAATACTGTGCTTATCAGTTGTCATAGATTAGCTCTGAAACTCAGATTTGAGGAATCCCTTATGATCACACGGGAAAACCTGTATATCTCACTGAGAGATTTTAAATATGGCACTTTGCAATTCCCAGAGGTATGCCTTGTTAGGAGCTCAGAGGCGAGTGTGGGATAGAACTGTCAAGTAGAAGAGCGTTTTGGGCAGATGTACTGATGAAAGAGAATATGAGTTGTAAGGAAAAGGCAAGGTGTAAAATGAGGTGGGGAAAATGTCATCGCAAGGATAATTCTAGATCTAGAAAGATAAATCAAGATTTTTAAGGCAAAAAAAGTGAATTTTGACATGCATTTTACTTGTTTTAAATGTGGTATAGAGAACTGAAGACAATGCCAAAAACACTGAAAAATACTAACAAATATTATCTAAAATGAAACACTGTATCTTTAAGTTTTTCACTAAGAATAATCTAGATAAAAATTATACTTGATTTTCATTTCATTATCTAATCACTAGCAGTTAAACCATTATCTTAAACTTACTCCTTGTATATGTAAAGTCAGGATTTTCCCCAAGCTTTGTTGTAGCATATATAAGGTTTGAGAGAGCTGCTTAATGCAACATGCACAAATAATGTATGACTATTAAAGAAAAATACTACTAAAATAGGATATTATTAATTAAGTTCATTACCTGGATTATTTTGGTTCAGCAAACAAACCCACAATGTGTCAGAGGACACTGAACTCAGTGCTTATACAGACGTAAATGGTATTTTAAGCTCTCAGCATCCTCTGTGGTAGATACCTATTATCACCTCAGTTTCATAGGTGAGAAACCAAGTCTCAGAGAGGTTAAATGATTTATCTACATCACACAGCTAGAATGGAACAGAGCTGGGAATCTCATTTTTTGAATCCAAGTCTAATATTCCAGTGTTTTTTGCCCAATGCCAAGCATGCCGATGATCTGTTAAAAACTTTGTAAACAAGTGAACAATACTATATCCATAGAGTTAACTGGAACAAATTTTTTTTTAAGCATACAAACATTTGCATTATAATGTCAATTTTTCTAACAATCTTGAAGTAGCTTATCTTGCCAGGGAAAAAAGTTAGAGATTATTTTATTGTGCTAACATTTCTGATTTCATCCACAAACTTTCATTTACTTTACTTTTAAACATCCACACTGTCTTTTTAAAAAATTTTATATAGGAGTACAGGTGATTAAACATCCACACTAAGTTCTAAATATTCTCTGCACACAAATAAAAGAGGAACATTTCTATACTTCTTGGAGAAAATTAATTGCGGTAATTCTGCTAGACATCACAATTAAAATGAAAGTGAACACAGAGAGGTCTTTATCTTTGTCATTTTAAGGATATATAAATCTCCAGTTTTTCAACACAAAAATAATTTTGTTTCCTCATCAGCAATTTCTTATGCATTTGATATATTTTTTCTTTCATAGAAACAGAAGTACTAAAGGAAATAACTCTAATAATTAAAGAAAATATTTTGTTCCTTGATAACATTGAGAATGCTTTCTCCAGAGATTTTCTTCATGCATTTACCTAAAAAAATCATGTAACACACGCACACCAAAAAGTCAGATCAAAAAAGTGTTATATAATGAAAAAATTAAACCAACCTATTGAATTTATAAACCAAGAGTTCCTGCAGTTGATTATATAGGATTATCATGTGTCATTCTTTGTACTTTTCACAGTATCAATCTGGATTTATGTCCTAATGACTAAAGTCATGTGTCTATGATTTTAAAATAGCTCAGATAAATAGTCAATTGGAGACTGGGCGTTCCCATGAAAAGAACCTGTGCTGTGGAGTCAAACAAATTAGTCTCCAGATCTGAGCTCAGCCACTGCGAACAAGTAACTTACCCCTTTTTACCTTTTTAAAATATAGACAGCAATTTCTACTTTCTCCTTTATTGTGAGAATGATTCTGTTAGATCAAATAAATAAATCTTTAAGGGAAAGAAATCTTAAATTCTCATGAAGGGGCTGTTTACATGAGCTTTGAATATTACAGTTAGATTATATAACAAGTTTAATTAATTTTTAGATAGGTGTCAATTCCTTTAGGAAAAATATCAAAGGCAGCTATGAAATGGATTAGAATATGTTGGTAGTTTCTGTTTAAAGAAAAGCAGTTATTCCTATGAAACTGCTGGAATGAAGAAAAACAATATTCTGTTAAAAGATAGGGCTTTAGATAATAATTTTGTAAACAACACAATAAAGAACAGCTTTTCTTATAATAATAGTGTCTAAGACCAGTCTATAAAACATGGGAGAAAAAAAAAAAACTGTCTCATTTTACAATCACATCTTGAATAGTTTACTAATAAGGCAGAAAGACTAACCTGAATCTGAGAAATTATATATTTAATATCCTACGGAACTTTAAATACTTTAAAATATTTTTATACCATTTAGAAGCCAAAAAAAATTTTTTTTTAAATATCAAATGAAAAAAAAGCCTCCTCCTTGAAGGCCTTTTTAGATCTATTTCAATGTAAAGTATGCCCTCTGCTGGAAAAATGCTATATTAACAATGAGCTGATAAATACATTGTTTATTCAACCTAAGAACTGAGCTTCATTAGGTAAAACACCAATTGGTGCTTACTTCCATCCCTACCAGGTGGCGTTCCTCCTAATTTCAGCTTAAAATACGTTTATAACTTCATAGAAGATTCCTCCTTTCTTACCCCTTGCCTCAGCCTTTCCTTCTCTTTGCTGGAAAGTGGTTTTTGCATCGCATTAGGAAGGGGGCCAGAGGCTCAGAGCTACTGAGAAAGGGCACCAGCAAAACCTACCGTTCTCCTGAGAGGCAGTGCTTATAAAGTATGCAAATAGTCTGATTTCACTTGCCGGGTAATGGTATATCTATTCTAGTTCTGACCTCTCGATGCATATTAGTTTCACTTCTTCAACTATCCCCTCCTTCCCTCTAGTTGCATAATCCCCAAAGTCTGGAACAGCAAAGATCATCCCAAAGCTTCACACGCATGTGTATGTATGTGCGCTCACGCAGGACTCAGGCTCGTTACAAGTGTGCTTACTGTCATACTACTAATAATACCCATCTCCTTTTCTTTTGAAATAACTATCTTTTCTGAAAGGAGATAGATGACTTTTATTTTCAGCTCTATGTATATGGATTTGTGCGTGCGTGTGCGCGCACACACACACACACTTACATTTTGGTCTGTCAGCTTCTGCTCTCTGTGCCAGGGAACATGTGTTCCCGCAGAATGGAGAGAAGCCACCTCCACCCACCTTGCATATTCTCTCCTGGATCCAAGCTTCTAGGAAATGAGTTCCCCAAAGGAAAAAAAAAAAATCTCCTAGAGCCACAGGCCCACATGGCTATCCACCGAGCGCCTCTGCTCCCGTTTATAGAATTCACTCTGCTGAAATGTTTCAGCCAGAATTAAATTAGAATTGTGTATATTGATGTTGGCTTAAATTGTGTCATCTATGCCCTTTAGCCTCTGGACTTGAGCCTTAAAGAGAAAGATAGTGATTCAAGTATAGGGTTGTAGGGATAGTCATACCCACGAGAGTGCCCCATTCATTCATTGCTTGTCAGTAACAGGTAAAAAGTCTGAGAGCAGACTCCGTTATGAGTGATAAGCTTAATGACCACATGGGAAGTAAGCCTTGGCAATGTAGAGTGTAGGAATGCTTGCAAGATAGATGGGAGGTTGGTAGGTACCCTTCAGGAAAAGTTATTCAAGTTACGTGGATCTGAGGAGTATGGAGAGAGGTGCATTTAAAGGTATCCTGGTAGGGACTTTCCTGGAGGTCTAGTGGTTAAGATGCTGCCTTCTAATGCAGAGGGTGAGGGTTTGATCCCTGGTTGGGGAGCTAAGATTCCACCTGCCTCGTGGCCAAAAAAACCAAAAACATAAAACATAAGCAATACTATAACAAATTCAATAAAGACTTTAAAGATGGTCATTCTTTAAAATGATAAATAAAGGTAAATCCTGGTAAATATTCAGTAGTAGCTTTTGGGGAGGAAAAAAAAAGGGACAATTTAAAAGTGCTTGCCACATTGATTTGACGACTTGATTTGTAAGTTCTATTTGATCTAATTTAATAAGACAAAGATCTAGTTCAAAAATAAAATAAAGTGCTTGCCAACATTGATGGTGTTCATATTCCCCACCATGGCTGATTTCAAGCTACCAGCATGATGTCACCCAGTGGAGCTGGGAAGAGATGTACATGCTGGGCTCCTGCAAGCCAGAAGGAACCCGTTCCAGCACCCTGATGGATAAATCTCTGTAACAAAACACTCTCCTACAAACACCATCTGAAATCATCACACATGCTTTGGGCTAATATTCCATAACTGTCCAAATGATAAACATTTAAGAGGGTTGTTTTTTTTTTTTTTTTGCCTCAGGACAAGTCTTTGTAAAAATCATAGTAAAAGAAACCTGTTAACTTTCATTGATCCTAGAAATCTTAGCACCCAGCCCCTCCTTCATAAATGCTCCTCTGGAATCCAACTGTTTCCCTACCCACATTTTTCACAGAATTTTGCTATGTTTATTATTAATATAATTGAATTTCCTTGTGTTTAATGTGTGGGAGCATGCTCAGCCACTCGGTCATGGCCGATTCTCTGCGATCCCATGGACTGTATAACCCACTGGACTCCTCTGCCCATGTGTTAATTATACCTGGATGAATTTTTATAGACTTTGTTTTTTTAGCAGCTTTAGGTGTGTAGCAAAATTGAGTAGAAGGTAGAGAGATTAGGTATAACCTCTTCCACTATCAATACCCCTAAAGCACATTTTGAGCTTGCTTTATACGTGCACTTTTGCTTATGCTATCCATACAATGGAAAGTGTCGGCTGCCACTTCTGTTTACAAATCCAACACAGGACCTTCAAAGCGCAGATGAACTGCCTTCCATTCCTCCTCTGTGCTAAGTCTTCCCAGGCTTCTCCTCTTATCCTTAACATATTCTCTTTTCCTAAAGACAGATTACTTACTGTCTGTGTTTAGGGGCACGAAACTTGTTTTCTTGAACTGGATTATAAACTCCCTGAGGGTGAGGACAGTACCCTAGTGCTTGGCCAGAACATATTCTCAGCTTCTAGTCCTATTCAAATAGAGAAGATAATGTCTAAAGATCAAATTAAAATCACATTTGTTGAAACTCTGCTGAAAAAACTTTAAGCTTGTAGTCATATAAAAATCATGAAAATAAATCCAACACGTATTAGCTGCACACAGAGAGGTTTCTTTCCATCAAAATACTTACATTCTCATTCCTGAGATACGAACAGTATTCCTCCTAGAACTATTATGCGATTGGGGGTCATATAACTAACCTAGATGTCTCTCGGTGGGTTTCAAATAAAACACAATCCTAGATTTTCTTTTAACAAACATAAAACAGCACTTGTAACAAACTCTCTCTCTCTAAGTCAAAATAATATTTGCCTCTTGGATTTCTGTACTAGTATTTCTAGTTCTCAATAATTAATATAACTAAATTTAGAAGAGATAGAGATGTAAAGGAGAGCTATCTAAATTCAGAGCAATTCCATAATAGTATGGGTGATCTCTCACAGTATTATTGAAGACTGCTGTATCAATTATCTTTCCCACTAAGCTCTCAAGTGCTATGTGGTATGTATTTCTAGAGATTCTAAAAATCTCTAAATTTCTAGAGGTTAGTACTATAGAACATTATTCTGGTCCGCAAGTGCAAGGATAAATTTTGTGGCATTTTTACAGAGATTACTATAGACCAAGTCTAAGATTGGACTTTGGTCTATAAAAAGGCAAAACAAAACAACAACAAAAAGAATGCTCTAACAGATTGGGCCAGAAAGAAGGAGGCTGTTTTATAAAGGTCAATTTTTAAACCCCTCCTACAGAACATGATCTATGCAAAATATATCCACAATATATTCCAAAGCATAATGTCACCGGATAAACCTAAGGAGTGGAACATATGGGGGAATATGAAAAAGAAGGTATTAAAGTCTGAAAACAAGCAGGTTGGTAAGCTCATTAGCTGGGGTGGAATTTTAAAATCCTCACGTGAACGAATATATAAATCAAAATATACACATGCACTCACAGTCATGCGCACCGTGTATTCACACATGGCACACTCATCCTGTTAGATTATAATCTTCCACCCGGGAACAGTGACATTCTGCTCTCTTTATAAATGTCAAAGCGCCCTCTGCTGTCCAATTTGCGGAACTTGCATTTTCTAGTTTCGTAACAGGGAAATCCAGCAAAGAATGGTAAAAGAAGTTTGGGGGATTATCTGCGGAACTCTGCATAAAAGTGAGTTCATCCCAAATACAATAAGTTTTATTATTTAATTTTAAATCTCATTTGTTTGTTTTTATCTAATTATAACACTAATTTATAAATTAGGGCACTAATTTATAAAATAGTGTATTAAAAGGTCAAATAAGTAAAATAACCACTTGTTTGTTTTAACAAAGTTCACAGTAGAAATTAAAAATGACTGCATAACCAATTTTACCATAAGCCTATAAAATTAACATATACCAGATAACTGTATATTTTCTATAGTTAAATTATTTTTAATAGAAGAAAATGAATGTGGGCTTTGTGTCCCTCTGATATTTTCTAGGGACATGTGGTCCAGAGAAACATCAAAGTTTTCCAATAGTTTCTTGTTAGAAAATGACCAGTGACTTCAGAAAGCAGAACCATTACATCCAGCATTAAAATTTTATGAATAGTCTGAGAACTATTCAAATATCCTTTAGAAATTATTTTATTAGTGTGGGAAAAAAACAGATTATTGTATTAGCGTGGGTCTATCTTAATTATTAACCACTTTTTAAAGGGAAGCAGTTGAAAGGAGAAAGGAAGAAGAAATGCCAACCCCCGATGCAGAGGCATGACAAAAATGACTGTCCAGGGCTGCCCACTAGGGAATTCTGATCTATCACCCCCAGGTTGAAAGAGAGATGTGATTAAAATCAGTTTCACGGTGGGCCACTGTTACTAATGCTAGTGTGTATTACCTGACAGGAGTGTTAAGGAGTAAAAAAGGTTAAAAACAATATATAAAGAATCTTTGTCTTAAAACTATAAATATTTATCATTTGTAGCCACAAAAAATATTGTGCACTGAAAAAAATTATTTTAGAAATTGATTTGGAAATAAAACTTAGAGAAGTCTAATTTAAAATTAGAAATAATTCAAGCCACATTTTTTTCTTTTTGCATATGAAATTTCATATTTATAGAATGTGTGTAGCTTAAGTAATAAGTTTCTTTCAATGCTACCTTGGTAACTGTACTTGGAATCTTAACCTGATGTACTGAACTTCAAACTAAAGATTACACATTATCAATATCAGTAAGATGCACAAAATTGTGTAAATTGATATTATTGAATATTTTCAATATTGAATACTTTCATATTTATCCTGATTGTTAAGCTTGCCAAATAATAACAACGTAGGCAAAATCCTTCTACAGTTAATTTTGCAACAAAAACTTCTGTCAAAAGAATTCCAATAACTTCTTTGTGGGTAATGATTCTTTAAAAGTCATTTACATCAGTAATTCTTAGTTCTGAAGAACAACAAGAAAAGGAACAAGTAACTGGGATGGTCTACATCTCTCAGGAGCAGGGTCAAGGCCTGAAGCAAAGGCATTATACTTTTGTTACCCATTCTTACTGTTCTGGAAAGGGTCAGCATGGATTGGATGAACCTGTTTCCAAGTCCACATAAGAAGTTCAGACAGCGCAAGAACCTCAGAGCCTAGTAGCTGTTAAAGTCTTGAATGGCTGGAGTCCTCAGATTTGGTACAGCATGCTGTACATGTCCTCAGACTAGTATACACCTTAGCAGCCTGTACTGTTCTTCTACTGCACTTCATGAGCTACAGAGTGACTGCTGCCTGGCTGACATGCCCATCATTGAAAGCTCCACTGGGGCAGAAGCCACTTCTGTTTCGTTTCATCACAATATTTACAGTGCTGAACTGAACAGCGCATGCCTGGCACACAATAGGAGTTTAATAAAGATTTGTTAAAAGGAAGAAGTGAAAGAAGGGGAAGTGAAAGAAAGGGAGGGACGGGACCCCAAGAAGGAAAACAAACCCTTTCCTGTCCCTCAAGACCATTATTTTAAAATCCAGATTTTGTCACATGATGCAAATTTATGTTTTATATTAAATAGTAAGAAAACAGATTTTTTTCTTTTTTTTTAAGATGCACCTTGCATGGCTGTGGAATCCTTGGTCCCTGACTAGGGATTGAATTCACGCCCCGCTGAAGTGGACTCTTGGAGTCCTAACCACAGGATCATCAGGGAAGTCCCAGAAAACAGATTAAAAAAAAAAAAAGTTTTGCATTTAATTTTGTCCTTTCTGAGAGTCTGAATGTTTCACAGATACTGCAGGCTGACAAGATGCATTAGGCTGGCAAGTTTGATGCAAACCCTTCATTTGAGATGAAGACCGACTACCAGCCTCAGTCCTGGCTTTAATTCTTTCTAGTGTGAATTTAGAAAATAGCCAGTAACCCACAGAGATGTCAGGTAGCCTAACAAGGAAGTTTATTAAAATGTGAAAAATCCACATTCAGGTAGCAATTTTGGCATTCCCATACAATCATGATTTTTGAAAGAAAGCAGAGCTGCTGAAATTTAAAAAAAAAAAAAGATCCTCTAGAATTCACGTGTGCTATTCTGTCCATTAAATTGTGGTCCAAGATCAGCAGTAGCAGCATCACCTGGGAGCAAGTGAAAAGGACAGAATCTGCATTTCAATAAGACCCCCCTCTTCCAGGTGACTCATAAGCACATTAATGCTTCAGAAGTATCCCACTAAAAAAACCCAACACCTTAAACAAACAAGGCTAAATTACAGGCAAGCTATAAAAAAACCTCGGTACTATTTATGACAAAGGATTGCTACCCTATATATTTAGCTAATTCACCTAAACCAGCAAGAAGCATATAAATGCCCTAAAAGAAAAATAGGCAATTAGCAACAGCAACAACAAAAAGAATGAACTTGTAAAGACGTTTTTCATTGGAAATTAAAAACTCAAATTCAGGTGTTAACATAGCAAATTGGTAAAGTTTAAAAACAGCATTGCCCACTCTTGTACAAGAGACTTCAGGACAGTAAGTATTCCCCTACACCGTTTGATACAATTTCCTGGAGTAAAATATGGCATTAAATATGAAATGCCTTAAAACTGTAGAAATCATTTGATCCAGAAATTTCAATTATGTAATATGTCTTTAAGAATTAAACTGCGTAGGGAGTATATGTGAATTGAGAGTTTGGTGTTAGCAGACACAAACTATTACACAGAGAATGGATGAACAACGAGGCCCCACTCTACAGCACAAAGAACTACAGTCAATACCCTGTAATAAACAAACCATAAAGGAAAAGAATATGAAAAAGAATGTATATATATACATATATAACTGAATTACTTTGCTGTAAGCAGTTATTGAGACAACACTGTAAATCAATTATACTTCAATAAAGTAAATTTTAAAGAATAAAACATAAATTTAAAAAGAATTAAACTGAGATATAAATACAAAGAGAGTTATTGCAGCATTATTCATGATGTAGAAATTTGGAAACATCCTAAATGTTCAAAAGGTGGTTAATTAATTAAAAAGCATTCAATAGATGGACTTGTTATTCAATTGTTAAAAATCGTGCTGTAGAAGAATATCTAATAAATATAGGAGAAATGCCATTGTATATAGACATCCAGGTATGTAAAAAAAATGAGAAGAACAAATACCCAAATATGAAGAGTAATGTATTTTATTGGGAAAGGAGGAGTGGTCTTTTTCTTTGTTCTCTGTTTTCCAAATTTCCTACCACACAGCTATATTACTTTTCTGAGTTGAAACAGCGTATTTTGCAGTAGTGTGATAGAGTCAGCTTATACTGGCCCACAGGAACAACTGTTAAATTTTCTGGAATTTTGTGGAATTTTATTAATGTTAAGCACAAGCATCTTTACAAATTAAATGATATGGACTTACTAACTAAATTATATTAAAACAAAGGTAATGAATACTTAAAACTCATCACTTTCTAATCATTTTTGTAGATTTTACAATCATCAGTGATGCTGAGGCTATTTAAGTCTATTGTCTCCATGTAATAGATGGCAAATAATGTACTGCACATCTATTCCCAACTTACTGTTCAGTGACATTATGTGGATGCTTGAAAGTAGCCATGGTGCGAGTATTTACACCATGAAGATGGCATATCCTGAACATCAGGGCTTTTTCTTTTCCCTACAGGGCCACTTGGTAAGCATTTATTAGTATACCACAGACTTCCAGCAACTATTTCTAGTGAAAAATGAACGTGGCCATTTGAGGGACAGAGGGGAAGGAGTGAAGGCGTCTCCTATTATGAGAAAAGTAGGGAGGGGAAACAGCTAAACTTGTTTCATTCTTCCAGGCCTGTTTCATATCAAAAGAGGTGGATATGGTAGTATCTAGTACCCAACACCAATTAGTTACTGAAATTCAAGCAAACTCCTGTTTAGCACCCTTTCATCTTCCTTTCTACAACCTTGGTTTTGGTTTCTACAACCCAGCCTAACCTTTCTGTGACACCCTAATCTGTGAAAAAGGGAAAAGGTAATACCTTCATTTAATTCTCAGAACTTCGGATGAGTCAAACTGATTCATGTATTTGAAAGTACTTTGAAAATCATGGGATGCACTTGTGATATTTATCATATGACAAGAACCATGGACATCTTTATAAAATAAAATTGGAACTCAGTGTGTTCATATTCATAACATATTAATATTGCATTAGCTTTAAAAGATTTTTAGCCACAAAGAGCAATAATTTTCATTTAATCTCCTCCAGAAATATTATCTAAGTACAAATACAAAACCCCAAAGTCCAAATTTCCTCCCTCTGTTTAATAGGTCCTAATGTTATCAATGCAACAATTGATTTTTCCTGAAGTAGTTAATTAGTGCATGTAAAGTATGTGTGTGCGCCAGGTACCTGAAACTATAGAAGAATCTGCAAAAGACGATTCCAATGAACTATTCTCTATGTCCCAGACCTCCAAAGCTGGCTGATCCGTGGCTAAAAGGAGTGGCTCTTTGACTTCAAGACCATCTTCTTGTGATAAATTCTCAGACTCTGTGAACAAAAGTATTAGAAAGTAAATAATAGTGCCATGCAAGCTTTTAAACAGTATACATAACTGTCATTGGTGTTTTGAAAACAAATAGGGGTTCCTAATAGAGATTAACCTGAATATACTTACATACTTTGAAATTCTAAACAGAATGCAGACTGCAATGAAATACAAGTTTTTATACAATGTAAAGGGCTGCTATTTTTATTCTGAAAACCAAGTGGGGTCTCTAGTAGAGATATGCCTAAATACACTTCAATGGTTTGACATTTTGAAAGGTTTGGAACATGTTTTTACATTCTGACACAGTATTTTTATTTTTAATATGAACACAGTGAGTAATTCTTTCGTGATGACTAAATTTTATCTAAAAAGCCGATACAATATTAAGTATTATGCTAATCATAAGTGTGATGATTTCCTGACCATCATCTTTAGGAAGTAAGCCACTTATTCAGTGATACAAAGTCACACATAAGACTGCATTAGTGAAAATGCAAATTTGGTGGTAGTTTTTCTTTAACTTGTGATCTTGCCATTTTTTTCTCTCACTGTGCATTCTACATGAGATGTACATATGCTTTAATGTCAGCCTACATTCATGTATTTTGAATTTCTGGAGATTTTTTAGAAATTTAATAAAATATTCTGATCATTCTTTTCTTTTTCCCTCTATTTCTTTCATCTGACCATTTTCCCCTTCAACCAACATGCACTGAGTGTTTTTTTTCAAATGCTTTTGTGGGCTACGAAGAAAAATAAGAGTTTTGCCCTTCTGAAGTACAATCTGTCGGAGACTGATGCCATAAAGAAAATTTCCTAAAAGTATTATTTTTGATTAACCTATCTTAAAGAATAAGGAGAAAATATGTGCTGTGTATGGAGAATTTCCTGAAGACAACTGTTCTGACTTTGGAGTTTGTCTTTAGACAAGAAGATTTGATAATATTCATAGGTATATATTAAGCATATTTGGGGTTTATAATAATAATAGGCAATTTATTTTGTGCTTTACTAATGTTAAATCATTTAATCCTAAAAATAATCCCAATGGTAAGTAATGTTACTATCCCCATTTCACAGAGGAGTAAATTGAGGCATAGAGTGGGCAGGTACTTGGTGAAAGTCACACATCCAGAGACATGAAGGAGCCAGAATTCAGTAAGTGTCAGGCTCCAGAGCCCAGTCTCCTGTATTAATCGGTGCAGGCCAGCTTGACAAAGCACCATAGACCGAGTGGCTAAAGTAAAAAAAAAGTATTTTATCATATTTCTAGAAATTCGAAGTCTATGGTCAATGTGCCAGCATTTGGTCTCTGGTGAGAGTTTATTTCTGAGATTGCTTAGCGTGACCTCCTCATGCATGGTGTCCTCACATGGTGGGGAAAGAGAGAGACAGAGACCTCATTTTTCTTCTTCTTCTAAGGCCTTGGGCCCATCAGACTGGGGCCTGCTCTGCTGACCTCATTTAACCTTGATTACCTCCTAAAGACAGACCTCCAGGTACAGTCACATAGGTGGCGGGGGCTTCAACCTCTGAATTTATGGGTTGAGGAGGGCACAATTCTGCCCACAGCAGCCCCTACCACATGAATAATCACAGCTAACTCTGTTCTGGGCACCAGGATTAGACTCCCCTAATAAGATGTACAGATCAGCAAACAATATTTAAATTCCTGAATCCCTGATTGGATTTTCTGAGGACATGAGAAGAAAGCCCTACTTGTTTGGAATGAGTTTGTCAGGAGTACCCTGACTGCTGGTAGGGGTAGTGAAAATGTAAGAATGCTGAATCCCAGATGGAGATTGTAAGTTCTATCCAACTTTTCAAAGAAGCATAGAGGACTTCCCTGGTTAAGTGGTTAAGAACCCGTGCTAATGCATGGGACATGGATTTGATTTCTGGGTCAGAAAGATCCCCTGAAGAAGGAACTGGCAGCTCACTCCAGTATTCTTGCCTGGAAAACCCAATGGAAAGAGGAGCCTGGCAGGCTACAGTCCATGAGGCCAAAAAGAGGCAGACATATAGCGACTCAGCCGGAGCCAGGAAGATTCCACGTGCTACTGGGCAATCAAGCCTGCATACTGCAACTACTTGAGCCCAGGAGCCCTGGAGCCTGTGCTCTGCAACAAAAGAAGCCACTGCAACGAGAAGCCCCCACTGTACGCAACTAGAGAAAGTCCAGGCACAGCAACAAAGACCCAGTGCAGCCAAAAATAAATTAATTAATTTAAAAACTTAAAAAAAACAGCTTAGAAACCCTAACCCTGCTCCCTGCCTTTGTAAGAGCCCACATATCTGGGGCAACATCTATCATCATCCACTTTGGTTGAAAGAAGGAAAGCCCCAAATTTAAGGGGATCCTGTCAGGACACCAGGGAGGGTAAAAAGAATGATAGACAATTAATTGGTTCCAAGGGCCTTTATATCTTTTATAAAGTGCTTGACCTCCGCCAGCCAATGTAAGTCCACAGGCAGGAGGAATTTGGATAAACTAGTCCCTAAGCCATTCTGAAATACACACTTAAAGACAATCATAGTCATGACATATAATAAGGAAAGTAAAGAGGAAGTTTTGTGAATATTAGACAGATGTATGTGATAAGGTGCATTATTACCCAGCTATTGCACATGCAATCTTCACCTAGGATTGCTCTTGTTCAAAGAATTAGAATTTGAAAAATCAAATTAGACTTCTAAAAAGGCACCAAAATATCTTAGAAAGAAATATGTTGTATGTAACTTGTTGCTCTGCCCCAACAACCACCCCTCCAAAAAAAGAAAGCAATGTAGCCAGACAATATGATACTTTTGAGCCAATCTTGTAGCTTTTTTCCCAAACTAGTACACAGCTGTAAGATGGGTAGTTACCCTCTACTTTGGAAGATGGATGTAACAAGGTCTTTTGTGATCTGCAAGGCTGCTCTTTCAAATATCCCTTGATACACTGAGACCAAAATTTCCCAGGGAACAAAAAAATTAAGACTGTAGCCATTTCAAAGTTCAAGTCTAGAATGTGGTCATGGATGGAAATGGTCCCATGTGGTCTTGAAAGGGAACTCATCATAAGGTGTGATCTGCACTGGAGTCTGGCTCATCCTTGAGGGATAAGGGAGACATTTGGCCCCATCATTGTTTGTAAATTTGACCTGAAGTCTCTTTAGAAGTAGCAGATTGGGGCTACTAGAGTTATGCTACAGAAATAGCAGCTGGGTCATAATAAATAAATGCAAAAAAAAGAGAACACAACTATAATCTTGATATTGCAGCAAGTAGTACCATTGAGCTCCCTCCAGAGTACTAAAGCAAACTCAAGATGCTTCCTATTGAGGGAATTTTCCTTATACAATTAAACTTTGCTATGGAAATAGAAAAAATGACAGTAGGAACTGAGGGAATTGCTAGTGAACAAATCATGGAATTACTCCTGGCTTTTGAAAGCTGGATTGACCATCTTTGGCTGAATGAATCCCTTCAAATCCCTAAATGATTTCAGAGAGAAGGGGGAGTCTCTTGAGCTTTTCACTTTGTGGCCATTTCAAATTTATGACACCACACAGCATTTGTTTTGGGGTGAAACAAAAAGACCTTCCACAAACATGGACGGCACTTTACTTCCCACGGTTCACTTACACACAAGTTTATTAACATCAATTTTGTGATTCTTTAGGGCTTTTTAATATCACACAGTAAAAATATTTGCCTATATATACACATAAATATGTAAACACTATTTTATACATATATATGCACACTATACATATATATACACACAGATATATATGTGCATATATATAGTGTGTATTTCTAACTACTGAGCAAAATTAAGCTATTTCATAAATAATACAACATAAAATCATAATATACTCTTTGGTCTAATAATTTGGTAATTATCTGTTTTTTCTTTTGTATAAGTAACTTAGAACACTGTTTCTTATTCCATTAGGAAGTATGGTTTATGGAAACAGGGACTGCATATGTCTCATTTAAGTCCACATCCCCAGCACCTGGAGCAGTGTCTGCTATATTGTTGGTACTCGTTACACGGTGATTGAACGCCTAACTGAATAAAAGAAGTGAAGTAAGCTGGAAGAAGCACAGCTGGAATCAAGATTGCCGGGAGAAATATCAATAACCTCAGATATGCAGATGACACCACCCTTATGACAGAAAGTGAAGAGGAACTAAAAAGCCTCTTAATGAAAGTGAAAGAGGAGAGTGAAAAAGTTGGCTTAAAGCTCAACATTCAGAAAACTAAGATCATGGCATCTGGTCCCATAACCTCATGGGAAATAGATGGGGAGACAGTGGAAACAGTGTCAGACTTTATTTTTTGGGTTCCAAAATGACTGCAGATGGTGATTGCAGCCATGAAATTAAAAGACGCTTACTCCTTGGAAGGAAAGTTATGACCAACCTAGATAGCATATTAAAAAGCAGAGACATTACTTTGCCAACAAAGGTCCGTCTGGTCTAGGCTATGGTTTTTCCAGTGGTCATGTATGGATGTGAGAGTTGGACTGTGAGGAAAGCTGAGCACCAAAAAATTGATGCTTTTGAACTATGGTGTTGGAGAAGACTCTTGAGAGTCCCTTGGACTGCAAGGAGATCCACCATCCTGAAGGAGATCAGTCCTGGGTGCTCATTGGAAGGACTGATGCTGAAGCTGAAACTCCAATACTTTGGCCACCTGATGCGAAGAGTTGACTCATTGGAAAAGACTATGATGCTGGGAAAGATTGGAGGCAGGAGAAGGGGACAACAGACGATGAGATGGCTAGATGGCATCATCGACTTGATGGGCATGAGTTTGAGTAAACTCCGGGAGTTCATGGGGTCGCAAAGAGTCGGACACGACTGAGTGACTGAACTGAACTGAACTGACTGAAGCTTGAAATGATTACAATCCATTTAAATTATATATAATTGTGTATAAATTATAACAACTATATATTGGTAACTATATATTGGTAACCATTCATTGCCAACTAAATTTTAATTTGTCTTTCATTTGATACTTCTTTAAAATATAGGATACATACTCTGTAGAGAAAAATAAGGTGGCAGTTAATACTATATTTACAAACAACATATGTGAAAGAGCTATGCTATTTGTATTATTATAATTGAACACTTTCAGAAACTCACAGAAAATAATATTGTGATACATTAGCAATTATAGACCTTTTATCAAATGTTTAATAAATTCCTCAAAGTATTATATGAATGTCCTGAAGACTTTGCAGCGTAATTGTAATAACCACTAAAATATTTTCTTCCAATTTATTTGTCTAAGCAATGTTAAAAGGATCTTGATAAAAATCTCAGACAATCCCTTTGTTTCCAAAATAAGATGGAAAATGGAAAACATGTTGGACGAGGAGTCAGCTGCCAATATTCTAGCCCAGCTGGTTGAGTGTTGTGGTCTTTGGGAGGTTCATCTTTTCCCAGGCAGCAGTTTCCTCATTTGTAAAGAGAAGAAAACAGATCTGAAATTCTGATTCTAAGTATCCTTTTTTTTTGGCACCATATCTATAGGCTTCATTAAACTCTCAATCACTAGGCAAAACACACAAAGTTGTCCTTTGCAGAATTAGCAATACCTGTATTGCCTTCATGGCCATTGGTGCCTGTTAACTCCCGGGCGAGCTCATCATTTCCCGTCTGCCTCAGAATAGTCAGAAATGTAGAAAACCAGTTTTCTTTCTGCACAATCCTTTTCAGTAGCTCTCTTACCCCTGCTTCATTTCCATTATTTTCTGCAGCAGAAACCTGTTTTAAGAGAAAAGTAGAATTAAAGAAGTCAAACATCTTATGAATAAATTTAAACAGAAACTAACTGTTAGAAAAATTGAACCGTATGTGTAAAGGTTCATAATAAAACATTAAAGAAAACATCAATGCCACTTGCAAAAGTTCTGGATTCTAGAGGGAGGAAATTCGCTGGGCCAATCCCCCTTTTAAATGTCCACCATTTTTTAAAGCTTTTGAGATATTCAAACCTGACATAGGAAACAGATGTTTTACCTCTATCATTCTGAATAAGGGGTGCAAAAGAAGGTGTCTTTAATCTCTACCTACATTATGTCTATTTGCATCAATTTCCTTCTGTATATCTAGGGCTTGCTATTTCTTTTCAACTCACGGAGTCTATAAATAGGAAATCAAACATTTGTTATTCAACCTCTCTTTCTTGACTCTTACCATTATGGAGTAAGTAATCACCATCACAGCTTTATATTCTTTAATATTTGTGCTATTTATCATTACTATGAGATTTTTTTCTTAAATTTGTGTTTACTTACTACTATAAGAAATGTATTTCTATATATCTTTTCTGAAAATAGGGAAGAATTATTTGTATATCCATTCATTCCTATCTTAAGCCTTCATTTAATTTCTTTCATAGATTACACAAATGATTCACATTTTAAAAGATTTGCTAGATTAATCTATGAAAGAAATTATAATAATGATTACACAAATGATTCACATTTTAAAAGATTTGCTAGATTAATCATTATTATAATGAATCCCCCCAATTCTTAATATAGAGCCAAACATTTAGAGAAAAGATCACATTTAGACCAGAAAGAAATTAGGTAGAACACAATCGGCTTGCTCTGCCATTAGGCAAACCACTTCACCTCTCCAGACTTCAGTTTCTATATGTGTAAAATTAAGCAACGGAAATGAAATTTCAGGGTTTGTCTGTCCTGTCTTAGAATCACCTGAGAACTTTAGAAAATACTGATATCTGAGACCTGCCCCCAGAGATTCTCATTTGTCCATGTTGGGAAACCAGAAATTTTTTTCAAAAGCATCTCTTGATTCCAGCCAGCAGCTTAGGTAAGAAATAGTGACTTACATACTCTCAAAGGTCCTTCTCAACATTTATCCATATTCTAGTATAATATGGACCTTTCAACTAGATTGTTTCCTACAAATGTGCATATCTTCTAGTCCTATAAACATTCCCATAACCATCTAATATCAGGAATTTGCATTTTGGAACAATGCTTGGTACAAATTCAGTGTTAATTATTATTATAGGTAACCAGGAAAATTATCTATCTTTATAAATGTTTCACCAGCAGATACTACTTAGTACAAGATTATACTGCATATTTCTACCCAGTGGATATGTTCATTTCATTAGCTAATAGTTAATTATCAAGGTTTTGCATATATCAACCCAACAACTCTGAAGAAGATACCAACATTAACCCATTTTACAGATCAGAAATCCAGGGCTCAGAGAAGTCCAATTACCTCCCTAACACCATAAAGCTAGTAAATGGCAGAGGTAGAATTTGATCCCAGGCAACTGGCTTCAGAAGTTGAATGCTGCCTTCCTGAATTATAGCTGGTAATTGTCTCTAATTTTAAATTCATTTTTTTGACAAGAAGTGGTTAAAATGACAATAACATTTAAGCAATTTCTGCCTCACAGCATTTCTAAGCAAATTCTCGCTCATTTCCTACTTTTCTCTAATTTCATTAACTTTCTAGTGGAAATTCTTTGCCTTCTCGGGTGTTTGTAACATTTTTATTATTATCTACTAATTTAAGCAGTAGTCACTAAAGATGCTAAATGAGACTGGCTTGAGTAACTTCTTTTAACTCAACTATTCCATTTTTAATTATTTCAGCCTTTAATCAGCTTTGAACTCATTCCACAGAAGTAATCAGGAAGCATTTCTCTAAAATGAACAAGAGAAGCACTGTAATAAATAGTTATATTTTTAAAAGCTAATATATCCACTAAATTTTCTTTGACTATTAATTAGTTATTTCTTTGAGTATACAGTGATTTGTATTTGTCAAGTTTGCCTTGTCCTTACTCAGTTCAGGAATTTGAGAAGTATTTTGCCATTATTTCCTACAAGTATTTTTATTATTTGAATGTGGAACTACATATAATACCTGTGCAAGTTTAGCAGCGTCATCAAGGTTCTGAATTTTTAAGAAATCTTCCTAGTTTGGATGCTAGAAAGTATATCAATTTCCTTTAAAGCAATCATTAAATTTTTTTAAAATTAATCTGTTCTCCTAAAACATAGGAAAAAATAAGCTCCTAATACATACACTTGATCATTAAAATTCTTGGGAAGTGAATATTTAGACTTGAGACTGAAACAGGACATATAATGATTCCCACTCATATTTGTTTCCCACTTAATGTATTCTCTTGACTATGCAGTTAAAAATGTCTATGGATACATAATTAACTAATATATGGAGTGAAAATAAATATGAATTTGTGGGTAACACAGTTCAGTGATTTCTGAATTCTTTGATCTAGTTTTTTCTAACATACAATAGTAGAGAAACTGATGATATTTCTTTTAAACCCTGGATAGCCAACACAGTTGTAAAGTTCAATAAAAATGGTTTTTCTCCCTCAGAATAACCTCAGATATCTATTTAAAAGTGATGGTGACTTTTTAACATAGCAGAACTAACCCTCAGTACCAGTAAATCAGGAAGCAAACTCACATTAAAAGCAAAGAATTTTAAAGAACAAATTCTCTCCAAAAGCTAATGTCTTTCTGAATGAATAAGCACTGTCACACAGATATAACTAACTTCTTATTAGTCCTTTTTATTGCTAAAAAAAATCTTATCCATCCTAATTTAGGTGGTAATACAATGAGCTGGAAGGAGACTGACCCCAATACTCAACTTCTTGTAAATAGAACCGGGTGGTTTCTAGCTGGACTGGTGATGCTAGCTCTGATTCTTTGTATAAATGAAAGGTGTATAAAGTCTTCCAGGACTATAGATGGTTTAATGCTTTGAACTGGACGGGGCTGAAATATGCAGTTTACCTAAGCTGTTAAGACACTACGGAAATGTTTATACGATCCAGAGTTCATGGCTGTATAAGTCATGGATGTACCAAGATGCCACTTAGCAGCCTAAATAGAAGCAGGTCAGTACAGGGGCACCCCCTTACTGTTAGGGATCATTCTATTATAATGTTCTATAAAGTCATTCTTGTATTTATTAACGAGTCTCCAGCATTTACAATGAAGGCAATGGCAACCCACTCCGGTACTCTTGCCTGGAAAATCCCATGGAAGGAGGAGTCTGGTGGGCTGCCATCTATGGGGTCGCACAGAGTCGGACACGACTGAAGTGACTTAGCAGCAGCAGCAGCAGCATTTACAATAGTGCCTCACATATACTAGACATTTTTTACCTATTTGTTAGAAGAATGAACACAGATCAACACTGCATCATAAACTCCATGAAAGCACAGGCAGTATCTGTATTATTCTCCAATCTTTTCAGCACTAACTTGGTGTCTGGTGCAACATGCCACTCCATATTTTCAAATGGAATGAATGAATAATTAATCAATTAAATCAATTTATTTGGGTATCTGCTGGTCACAAAACTAAATCTAGGATCACTTTTAGAAGCACTTGTGTAAGAGGGACAGGGATTGGGTGGTGGAGGTGGAAATCCTAAACTAAAATACAGACCAAGTAGAAAATGTCAACTGGAAAACAGGAAAAGAAAAAAATAAAATATTTTGGGAATTCCCTGGTGGTCCAGTGGTTGGGACTCAGTACTCTAATTTCTGGGGCCCTGGGTTTAATCCTTGGTTAGCAAACTAAGATTCCACAAGTCATGTGGTGAAGCAAAAAAATTAATTAATTAATTATTTTTGGAAGTCCTAATTTCTTAGTTAAATGCTATTTTAAGATGTCAAAAAAGCAAACTTGGAGATCTTATATTCATTATCCAACCATTCCTCCTCCCCGCCCCCTTGATGCCTGGCAAAGCAATTCATTACACCAAGCATTTTCATTTTTTATTCTGGACAACTTCTTGGAAATTAATCTAATCAATTAATACTTATTAAGCACCAATATCATACTTAATTCTAACTAGGGCCTGGTTTCATCCTTAGATGAAAAACAGTTTCTTCCTCAACTCACAGTTGAATCCATGGAATTTAGGAGGCAGATCTCAATTTCAACACAAGGCATTTACCTTAGTCCTTGAAACTTTAAATTCACAAGGAAATATAACCAAATAAATAATAGAAGTCATCATCATATCAAAACAGCTCTTTCTTATTAATAAAGCTTTTTCATAAACACTGTATCTCACTCATGTTCACTAAATACTGTGAATGAGAGAGGAAATTACTATTATACCCATTTTCATAGTATATTTAGGGTCAGGAAACTTAAATAATTTGGCCCAAAAGAATAGAGATGGTAAGAAACAGAGATGTCAAAATCCAGGTCTTGCCATTCCAAATTCCCATGCTTTCCTCACTACACTTTTCTGTAATAAGATAAACATTCCTCAAGGAACCCATATCAACATGCTATGGATTCTCCTAAACCTAGTGTTTCCTTCCCATCATCCGCCATTGCTTCCTTCTGAGACAGATGGTATCTTTAAGAATGATGTGCCAGGATATCACACAGACACTACTGCTCCTTAGGAAGTCTCCATATATTGCTCCTCCATTCTCCCTTAAAAGAGAGAAATGGGGTTGCTTTGGCCTTAACTGCTTCCAGTACACAAATGTCCTTTTACTGTATATCTTCTTTGTGTCAAATCCCTTGCATTCCTGCTAGCTGCCTCCAAGCTTGCCAGAATCAAGAACTTGGATAAAATCTAGCTGGCGGAAATTCAATCCAGGCAAGACAAAAGTGATGCTGATAGGCAGACGTATTTAGAGTAAATAAGGAGAAGTGCTGTTTCACTGGCAATCGGGACATCATACCCACCAAACATAAACAGCTTTGTGGTGTTACTGGACTCTGTTGCTTCTGGACTTCCTAACAGCTACTGTGGCTGGAAATGCCATCTTCCATCTCCAGCTGGCTTGAAGGCTGCATACTGTCTTCCAAATTAAGATTCTGCCACAGTGATGTACACATTTGTCATATCCAGCTGGACTACTATAATGCGTTCTAGCTGGTTCTCAATACACAAAACTACATAAACCTTACTGACAACAGTGTAAAGTTATTTACTTGTTGGGAAAACCAGTCATCAAAATTAGATACACACTTAGGTCTTTGGACAGGCCCTATGGCTGTCGAGTTGACAAAGGAGCATGAGTTTTAGTCACTAAAGATCAAGTCACATCATAGGCTGATAGGAGTCCTGTGCCCAGAACTTTGTAATGAGGATACATACAATCGATGAACTAAAAAGAAAAAAAGAAAGAAAATGTCAAAAATCACAGCATGGTAGACTTTAACCCCCCAAAATGGGTTTATTTGCCTACATGCCTTTCAAAATAAAACTTTCACTGTACACTCTAAGTCAGATTCAAATAGGACAGAGTTTCTATATGCCACAGTACTTCCTTATTCACTGAGAAACAATGAACAATAAAACGCTAAGTGTAATCTCCTGTAAAATTCTTCCTGTCAAAATGGCACCTAAAAAATCCATTATTTTTCTATTAAAGTGGAAAATTACTACTGGCTACATATTTTTTCAATTAATTATCTCCAATTTTTGATTCCCAGAGAATGCTGAAACTTTGATTAAAGAAAAAAAAAAGTGTGTGTGTGTGTTTGTGTGTATGTAGTATGTAATTTCCCCATTTGGACCAAAATTAAATGGCATAGTGCATAGTATAGGCCAGAGATCGGAAAACTTTTTGTTTAAAGCCCAGATAATGAATATTTTAGGATTTGTGGGCTATATGATTCTATGTTCAAATGCTCTTAATGCGCAGGAGCAATCACAGCATGTCAATGAATGAGCATAATTGTTTCCAATAAAACTTTCTTTATGAACTGAAAATTTTAAAATTTAAACACCATTCTTAGCTTTCGGTTGGATTTAGCATGGGTCATGGTTTGCTGATCTCCGTTCTATGCAACTACATATAATACGACATAAAGTTTCACATCATCAGGAACTAAATCCCTACCTCAACCACTGTCTTCCACTTTGGGCAGGTTATTTAAACTGCCTCAGTCTACTCATCTGTAAAATGGCACAGTCAATAATACTAGATCATTAACTAATAACTCAATAGATTATTGTGAGCAAGAACTCTAATAGGTTTTGCAAATGAATCTAATTGCACAGTAAGTGTTAAATAAATGCTGTCTATTAGCATACATTATTTTCTAGAGTTCTTTCTTCTTTAGCTCATTTCAGTTAAAGAATTAGAAAAAATAGCTGCTTTGTGTTTAAATTTGCAAAATTATGTTTTTAAAAGCCTAGACATTCTCAAGGAAGGAGGGAACCAAATTTACCCAAAGATGTCTAAAAACATTTGGAACGGGGCAAATGGAGGAACAACCCCAAGTAGCAATATCTGCCTTTAAGTCCAGCTCCATTTGAACTGACACCTACCCGATTTCTGTCTTCAATAGTCAACAGGTTCTCCGCCACACATTTATCCAAGACATCTGCAACCAGAAGCTTGTCCACCAGTGTGGGCTGAAGCAGGTTCAGCAGTTGGAGACACTCATCGTGAGCGTTCTCAGACGACGGAGAAGGCAAGTCCGTGAGCTCTGGGTTCACATAGCGGGCGGCTAAAGGGTTGCCTGCTTGCCGGAGGGCCTCTACGAACACCCTAGCCCAGCCGAGCGGCCAGCTCCCCCTCTCCAAGGTGTTCAGAAGCAGATCAGCTGCCTGAATGTCCCCACTGGTTGCGGCCGTCCTCTGAATATGCTCTTTCACTTCTGGAGATAGAAAAGTCAGGTAGTCCAGCACTGGTTCCACCTGGATATACCTTTTCACTCTGGCCCTGAAACATGAGATGAGATAGCAGAAATTCTTGTCTGCGAAACTCCCTTCCGACGACATCCTTCTTCCTCAGAGGTGGGAAAAGATTCTTCCGGGTAGACGGAAAAGTTGTTCTCACTCAACTCAGCGGATGATGTGTCTTCGCTGCTGCTTCGGAGCCCCAGGGCCTGCAGCAACGCGCCTGACGACAGGGTTGCCTGCAGGACCCCCAGGCGGGCGCGCGGGGGCGCGGTGGCACCTGGGCAGGTGGGCAGGTGGGCAGGTGCGCGGGACACGGCGGCGGCGGCGGGCGCTCGCGTGAGCCGGGGACCAGGGCGCCGGCTCTGCTCACTCGGGTAGGAGTTTCGAGGCCAGCCTTCCGCCAGGCAGTTATATAGTTTGCCTGACTTCGGTTTCTGTTTCGATTCTCTTCTTCAGGACTTTCCACACGTAATCCGCTGGGCTGGGAGCGTCTGTTTGGTCGGGGAGGAGCCACCTTTTGGTCGGTTCTGGTAAGGACAGTCCTCTGGCCCTGTGGGAAACAGAAACGGAAAGCGAATTCTCTCTTCCACGGAGTAAGACAGTAGCGCTTCAGCAATGCCAGCGGGTATTTTATCGACTTTGCAGGGTTCTGCCTGAAAATTCAGACTTCTCGCCCCGCGACTGTCTCGCACCACCCCTTGTCAGCTAAGATCTGCAAGCGTGACTGGGGACTTCCCAGCCCAGAGGTGGAGAGAGAGAGACAGCCGCAGACCCTGATGTCAACAGGAAGTGATTAGGCTCGACTGGCGAATGCAGGCAGCCCCCAGCCCCGCCCGAGCGTGAGATTACGGGGACAAGCAGAGAGATGATACTAAGAAGACATCTTTTCGGAGAGATGTAGCCCCCCAGGGTGAAGTGAGCTCTTTCCAGGATAAACCTGCCCTCCTGTGGGTCCCCAAGAAGTAACTCTTTCCTCTGGGAATTTGTGGGTGGGTATGAAAAAGAGCAAGTAATGATAAACAGTTAATTAACTTTGTTACCTCACGCGTAGATTGTACTGTTTATTTGGCTTTGACCAAGGCCTGGTGACAGACGCGGAAGGACTTGAACTACCAACTCAGCTTAGAAGGAAGCCAAGACTGAAAGGTTTCTCTCTCCCAGTATGTAAGTTCCCCATATTCTTTAATATACAACTTTCTTTAATAAAACAAAACAAAATCCCCAACAACTTATTTTTGATGTAGCTGCCATTCTTTTCTTGGATTCAATACAGCAAGTTTTGGCTGAAGCAGCCAGGAACTTAATTAGCAACTAATGTACCAACTTGTAGTAAACATCAACATTTGTCTATGTCATGAGGAAAAAAAAGACACCCACACTGAAAAATGGCAGCTTTGGTTCAGTACAGAAGCCACATAAATGTGAGTCCTTTGGGTTGCTACTCACTCTGGCATTCTGCAGCCCTGGGTGACTATGGGTGGTAGTTTATGGGCTTCATAATGAGAACCTCATGGTCCAGAATTATATGGCGGTGGAAGGGGTCATTTAGACCACTGAAAAGATATATTTAGGCAAAGTAATCGCTTCCCAGGTGGTGTAGTGGTAAAGAATGCACCTGCCAATGCAGGAGATGCAAGAGACACTGGGTCGGGAAGATCCCTGGGTCAGGAAGATCCCCTGAGAAGGAAATTTGCACCCACTCCGGGATTCTTACCTGGAGAATCCCGTGGACATGGGTTAACAATGCACATTCAATGAAGTTTGGATAGGCCAGAGAAGTTTGGTGGTGTTTTGCACTGGGTAAGAGAAATACAGAATCTTTGTTTACTGGAGGCATAGGAAATATCCAATTCAATACGTTATAGTCTTATTTTATTTGCTATGGAGGTATATTATTTGCTATATTATGTAGCTAGTAACAGCTTTTTTCTCCCTGGGAATTGTAATATGCTTAAAGAAAAGACATTTTTACACAGGACCAGTACAATATTCTGCATATATGTAGGTCCTTGCTGATTTTCCACCTGAATGGGAATTTTATTGCCTTAACTGTAGCAACTGGCTTAATGTCAAAACACATAGTGAAAGTTGCTGAAGTGAAATAAAACGTTGAGCTTGCAAGTGAGCCTGGTTTATGCTTTTCTTTGCTATCTCTTCATAAAATAATACCATATCTTTAGTTACTTTGGGAAGTTTATCTTGTAGGTAGAAGATAAACATATTATATGCTTAGTTACATGTATACAAAATTATCTGTTAAGGTCCACCTCTCCCTCCCCCCTTTAGTTGCTTGTAGGTTGTATTCAGTATTTCAAAGCCAAAACAAACAAACAAACCAAAAAACATTGTGTCCCATGGTACTCATCTTTAGTCCTTTAGTTTCAAACATTGGGGAATAAAAAGAGGTTGCTGATTAAATGTAGAGAAATAATGTCATCTTCTTAATGCCACGAAATTGCTGTCCTGGTGAAAGATGATCAAAAGTGGAGGTTTAAGTGTTTGGTATTTAGATTATGTCATTCATTCATTCAATCACTTAAAAAAATATTCAGAACCTACTCTGTGACCAGTGTTGCACTAGGGTCAGTTTATAAAACTTTATAACGTTCCTATTTTTATGGATGTCACATTCTAATGGGAGGAGGAAGACAGGAAACAAATAATAACCAGAAAATATACAGGGTGCCAGGGGAGGATAAGTGCATGAGGACTTTCGTAACATCTAAATAATAATGCACATTGCAGTTTCACGGGTGCTTTTGCATATAGATGCCCTCTTCTGACCCTCACCGTTAGCATCATATAATACCCATCAATAATAATACATGTTTACTGTCAGGTAAGAGTCACCTTGCTGGATGAAGATTGAGTGAGGAGAACTGATTTTGAGGGAAAATAGAAAGAAACCTCTATTTTTAGGAATCTGCCATAGTCTTGATTGGGCCATTGCTGAAGGAAAGAAGTTGGGGTACAAGGAATCTAATCTCTCAAAATGTATCCTTTTTCTTCTGTATTTTCACAGCATGGTTTCATTTATTTTCTCCTTTTTATTTTAATAGAGATTTTCTCTGTCAAGTTTATTCAAATAGTTTTCATTTATCATCCTCCTCATTGCTTCTTAATGTAAGTTTCTGTTTCCTTTCTCCTTTGAGCTAGGAAATCATACTGACCTATATCTTTTCCTTTTTTCTTGAGCTGCCCTTTCTTTTAAACCCTAAATAAATAAATAAATAAATAAATAAATAAACCCAAAAGAAATATTTCCATCTCTATCAGTTTTAAAAGTCACCTTTTAGCATTTTGTTTTTTAAATAGTCACTCAGGAAGATACTAGATAACAGGTTCTTGCTGTTAACCACCTTACCAATTGAGTTTTCTACTATTAAGAAGTAAGAAAAGTCAAAACTGCCATGTCTTCAACAAACTAGAACTGCAATTTAATGGCCACACATGGCAGTCATGCCTTTTCCAAAGAAAATGATAATAATTTAATTTGATGAGAAAATACTTCTAGAATTGTCATTCTGTTTTTTTCACTTGTTTACTAAATTGTATCAAGAAAGACCCTACTCTGTGTAATTTATAGTTAGATGCCCTTCCACTGGCAGAATAGGGTTGTGATTAGGCTTAGAGACTGTGAGCTCAGGATATCAGGCTTTACATCTCAGCACTGCCTCTTTATTGCTCTGTCATCTCAGGAAAATAACCTCAAATTTCTCAGTTGTAAAATGAGAATAATGATGATATTTGTACTATGTTAAAAGGTTGTTGTAAGCACTTAGCCCTAATCCTGGCACGTTACACATACCCTTTACTTGGCTGCCAGCAATTTCTTTGGACAAATAATGAGTAAGAGATAGTACTAGCACTCAAATAATACACAATTTATAGAGGAAATAACTTAGTTATATGCATAAACATTATATAATAACTGGCCATCTTACTTGAGTTTTTACACAGTATCCCTTTCTGCAAGAAGCAGAAGCTGATAGGTTGATGCAGCAGAAAAGTTTGAAAGGATACTGTTTGTATTTCAAAAATATAAATAAGTCAAAATAGAAAAAAATAACAAAGTTTACTAGGTCATGATAACCATTTCCCAACTATTTTCAAAAATTCAGTTTTAAAGTTTTAGTTTTAAGTGTGCACTTTTGAAAGCTTTTCAACACAAATATTTGGGCAAAAATATCAGGTGTCAGTGATATATTTTCCAAACATCCATTTTTTCTAAATGCTTCCTCCATAGCTTAAGTCCTTTTAAAATTTTACTTGCATATTTGCACATCTTTAAAACAACACCTTTGCCTCAAAAGCATAGATTGACTGGGCTTCTTTTGTTTTACAATAAATGTTCAAGAGCAAGCTACAGTCAAATGTTGGTAGAGTGCCTTGTCTTTTCCTTGAAGTCCTGGTTGGCATTTAGCTGATGGGCACTGTGGGGTTAGCAGTCTCAGCCTGGGTCCATTCTGATTGAAGAGTGGCTGTTCTAATTGGTTACTACCCATGCCATATAGCTAGTTAAATATTTTTATTTCTCTTCTGCTCTTATACAGCTGACAGAGTCTTCAAGTAGGGACAGAGACATGAGTTATTGCTGTAGAATGAATTATTGAAATCAAATATTGAGATAAATCCAACCAGACTTCTGAATTGCTATATAAGAGAGTTACACTAAGATTTAAAAAATAAAGCATTGTCAATTACAAGTTATTTTTATTATTAATGCACTAGATTATATCAATTACTTTTAAAAATCTTGTTTCATCTTTATCTCATCCCTTACTTTTAAGTTTTTGTTTGTATTTTATGGTATGTCATAATTGTACATGTAAAGAAAATGTATATTTATATATATATTAGGGGGTTCATGTTCAAAGATTTTAGCTGATAGGGATCAAGAATAAAGTACTTGACCTCAACTCTAGAGAGCTTCCTAAGGGCTAGTTCAGTTCAGTCACTCAGTCGTGTCCGATTCTTTGCCACCTCATGGACTACAGCACACCAGGTTTTCCTGTCCATCACAAACTCCTGGAGCTTACTCAAACTCATGTCCATCGAGTCAGTGATGCCGTTCAACCATTTTATTCTCTGATATCCCCTTCTCCTCCTGCCTTCAATCTTTCCCAGCATCAGGGTTTTTTCTAGTGAGTCAGTTCTTCACATCAGGTAGCCAAAGTACTGAAGTTTCAGCTTCAGCATCAGTCCTTTCAATTAACATTCAGGACTGATTTCCTTTAGGATGGACTGATTGGATCTCTTTGCAGTCCAAAGGACTCTCAAGAGTCTTCTCCAACACCACAGGTCAAAAGCATCAAAGCGCTCAGCTTTCTTTATAGTCCAACTCTCACATCCATACATGACTACTGGAAAAACCATAGCTTTGATTATATGGACCTTTGTTGGCAAAGTAATGCCTCTGTTTTTTAATATGCTGTCTAGATTGGTCATAATTTTTCTTCCAAGGAGCAAGCATCTTTTAATTTCATGGCTGAAAACACCATCTGCAGTGATTTTGGAGCCCCCCCCAAAATAAAGTCTCTCACTGTTTCCATTGTTTCCCCATCTGTTTGCCATGAAGTGATGGGACCAGATGCCATGATCTTAGTTTTCTGAATGTTGAGTTATAAGCCAACTTTTTCACTCTTCTCTTTCACCTTCATCAAGAGGCTCTTTAGTTCTTCTCTGATTTCTGCCATAAGGGTGGTGTCATCTGCATATCTGAGGTTCTTGATGTTTCTCCTGGCAATCTTGATTCCAGCTTGTGCTTCATCCAGCCCAGCATTTCTCATGGTGTACTCTGCATATAAGTTAAATCAGCAGGGTGACAATATACATCCTTGACGTATTCCTTTCCGGATTTGGAAGCAGTCTTTTGTTCCATGTCCTTTGGAAGCAGTCTTTTGTTCCATGTCCAGTTCTAACTCTTGCTTCTTGACCTGCATTCTCAGGAGTCAGGTAAGGTGGTCTAGTATTCCCATTTCTCTAAGAATTTTCCACTGTTTGTTGTGATCCACACAGTCAAAAGCTTTGGCATAGTCAATAAAGGGCTAGAGATGTGATACATTTGAAGAGGAGTATTAACAAGAATGAAGTTGTGGAGGTGAAATGGGAGAGGGCTCCAGGAGGAAAATGGAATGTAGCTTTTAGATTTTGGAAGTCAAACTTTCAAATTACTAGTGCTATTATTGCTTTGTGACAAATGTCAGTATATTAACACATGGAACCTGAATATATTTCAGAGCCTATTGCCAGACATGTGCTGTCCAGATGATTTGCTCCTGAATTGAATATTTTAATAAAATTAATTTTTATTTAAAAATAGTTTATATTTGCTGTAGAAATTTCCGGGGGAAAATCACATCATATTGAAGAATATTTTATGAATTACTTATAATTCCATCTCCAAGAGATAGGCATTATTAATATATTTCCTACCATTTTTTATTGCATAAATGTATGTGTAAATGCATATGTGTGCATTTACACACATTCAACATCTGTTCATTAGAGGGTGAACTGAGATGGTCTTCGCTGGAAGGAAGAGATCTCCAAGGAAGAGATCACCATAGGTAGATTGTATTGACATTCCAAAGAGAGAATCTGAGAGAGATTCCTGATGGCAGAGATGGCCAGAATATGACAAGTTCATTCCTGTGTTTCATTTGCTGTACTGACCCTTAGTAGTCCCAGGTCTGGGCTTCCCTGGTGGCTCAGATGGTAAAGAATTACCTGCAATGTGGGAGACCTGGACTTGATCCCTGGGTTGGGAAGATCCCCTGGAGGAGGGCATGGCAAACCACTCCAGTATTCTTGCCTGGAGAATCCCCATGGACAGAGGAGCCTGGAGGGCTACAGACCCAGATCTCCCATGAAAGTCTGCCTATACAGGTCTTCCACATGTACTGGTTTATATTGTGTTGCTTTGGTTAATTAAGGAGAGGTAGTGGCCCCATGTGGTGGAGCAGAGCTACATAGAAAAGTGTACCTGTAGAAAGTGAGAGAGGGAGCATAGATTGAGAATTCCATGCAGGGAGACAATGAGAGCATAAGCCCTATAGAATTTGTCAAATATCTTATGAACTGTGCCAGACTTCACCATGCTCTGCAGGATAGGAGGACCACTTCAGTAGGCATGCTTCCACCTGCAAGGTAAAGATGATGCTGAGTAAATGTGGCCCAGCAACAGGGAATTGACTTTTCACACTTAACAGGAAGAGCCAGTAATTCATTGAGGTCAGAACCGTGGGGTGTGCCCTATAATTTTCTTGTCTTCTCATTGTAGCAAAATGACTGCTACAGTTCCCCACATCATTTCTTCCTACAACTCCAGTTCAAAGCAGGTTGTAACAAGATAAAACATAGAGTTTCTCCCACTTGCGTTTTCTCAATAGTGAAGAGAAAAGTGTCCCACAAGTCTCACGCAGATTTTTTTTTAATATATCTCATTGGCTAGAACTTAGCTGTGTCCACCTCCCCTAAAATAAAGTGATACCTGCTCAAAACACTTAAAAATTCTGATTTTTAAGGCATTGTTTTTTTAAAGGAGCTCAAGCCATTTTATTTCAAAAATAACCGAAGGCTGGCTAGAAGAATTTGTCTTTTAGATGCTTTCCTTATCCGAGCACACACCTTGCCCTCCCAGAGCATCCCCAAGAGGAAGTACCAGAGTAGCCACTCAGTTCCTTGTTGTGTGGCAAAGTGAGCTAGAAAGTTGCTCTCAAGCCTTGCTGTCTATTTGACTCACAGGCAGATATATATACAGCTATCCATTGCATCAGAATCTCCACGATTGGAACTTTATTGTCAGTTATTTCTCCTTTCAATTGCACTTGTGATCGTAGTCTCCAGCCAGACTTGAGAACTAAGGATTAGGGCCTCTACTAGCATAGCACCAATGGAGAGTACAAGGAAGTCTCATCGTCCACTATAAAGTCACATTGAATTCACGAATACTGAGCCACTGCCCCTGGGGAAGTGTGGAGTTAGGTTCCTGAGGTCATAATATTTCTAAAACCAATTCATGCATAACCTTGTTTTCTGTGTGTCTCTTTTTAAAGACCCCTTATTTAATATATGTTGTTAATTCACTAACATTATACTCGGGGTCAACAATACTGTAACTCATACCTGAATAAAGCATATCTACACATATTTCTCTTTGAGGCACATCACAGCCTTCCAGCGCTTGGATACGCCAGATAACACTTCAGGACTATGTTTGGGGTCATTTCAAACAGTGAAATCACCAACAAAAAGTGCAAAACTATGACACATTAATGCTGAACATGTGTTGAAAAGGATGCTGGTTTCTAAGGTGAAAACTGAAACAAGAAGCAGAGCATCCCTTTTTTAAGCATCAGCTGGGAAAATTAAATTTTATAACATTTTAAATGGAATAGTTTCTGATTACATGTACAAGAAGTTAGTTTTTCTCCTCTGAATTCCTAATGAGAATGGATGTATCCGAGTCCTGCATTTGTGTGTCTGTTTGCACATTTGTGTTGAGGATGTAAAGATCCAACAGTTCTAGGGGTCTTGCATGGTCTTTCCCACCCCTCAGAACTGGTACACAATCTTAGAACTTAATCAGAGGGTTCCATTTCATTGATTCTTTCTCTCTCAAATGCAGTAAAAATCACAAGAGGGATAAATTGCACTATGTGGAAGATTTTTATTTTATTTTATTTTTTTTTATGTGGAAGATTTTTAAAATTTTAATGATAGAGTAGTCCAAATTATTTTGTTACTACAAATGATATATTTCAAATACTTAAAGAATTTATGATTTTAATAGATAGATTAATATTAATAAGGATGCAAACATGGACTATGAGTGTTAACTAATTTTCTACATCTCAGAAATGTTTTGTTTTTCAGGAATAGACTGCTTACATGCACATGGATGTTCTGTGTGTCATTAATTAGGAATTAAGAATAGTATTTTCATTTAGTACTTGTAGAACACCACAGTGAACTGTAGAAAAAACCTGAACTTCCTCACAAAATGAAATTCTAAAAGCTGACCCAGGGTCTTAGATGGGGCCAAACACTGCCTTTGGCCTATTAAGTTCCCTGGAAGCTCGATGGCCCAGCGTCTCCTATGTGGAGCCGACAGACTCAAAGCAGCATCGAATCCTAGATGTTCAGTTGTAGGCTTATCTTCCCTTGAATGTAGGCATTCACTTCCCCTGCTTCCTTCCTTAGGCTCTTCTGTACAGCTACTGGCTGCTGATGGTGATGCCTCTGCTGCCACCTTGTGGGGATTTTACTATCATATCTTAATTGCATCACAACTGATTTGGCTGGTCTTAAGTAAAAAAAAAACTATAACTAGGTACAATTATAGATTTTTTGCCAGATAAAAGAAAAGGGAAATTATCTATATTTCCCAATGGGAAGATAATTTAGTATAAAGTATTATATTTTATAAAAACAGAGAAAACAGTAAGAGGACTAATTTTTCTAGTAGTAGAGAATTTCACTATTTTGCAAAAGTAGACTGGGATTCATAGAAGTTGTATTATTCTGCCCAGTGTCACACAGCCAGTAAATGAACTTGAGTCAATGATCCATCTGAAATATTTACTGCACAGTTCCTTCAAGAGTTAAAACAGACGATAATGACTAGAACCAATTGTTTTAAAATGTAGGTTTTATTGTTATTCCAATAGGATGAGCGCAACAGATCAGGAGATGATTGCCAAGTCGGTTACAGTTTCTAATAGGAGGGGAACACCAGACCATGCATGGGGAAGCACCAGGGTCAGTCAGGAGGTATAAAGAGCCAAGGAAAAGGGTGACTGGAGCCTGCATTTTGGTTTCCATGGGAAAGGCCAGGCAAGGCAGGGTAAGCAGGGTTAGAATTGGCTAGTTTGAATAATTTCAGTAGGCTCTGGGTCAGAGATGCTGTTTCTTCCGGTATCTGGGTATCTGGTCCCAGGGAGGTTAGTGCAGAGGCTTCTGCCTCTTGACAAGACAGATCCAGAGAGAGGTGGTAGTTCAGAGCTCAGGCTCTAGATTACGTAGTTTGCCTACGAAAAATCGTGTTGTCTTTTGCTGTCTTTAATAATTGGTTAGCCCCAGGGAAGGGCTTCCCTGGCATCAGTGGTGAAGAATCCGCCTGCAATGCAGGAGATGCAAGTTCAGTCCCTGGGTGGGGGAGAGCCACTGGAGAAGGAGGTGGCACCCCACTCCAGTATTCTTGCCTGGAGAATCCCATGGACAGAGGAGCCTGGCAGGATGCAGTCTGTCCATATGGTCACAAAGAGTCAGATATGACTGAGTGACTAAACATATGTACATAATTCCCTTTGGTAGGTTCTGGGCTTCCTTGATAGCTCAGTGGTAATGAATCCACCTGCAATGCAGGAGACACACGTTCGATGCCTGGGTCAGGAAGATCCCCTGGAGAAGGAAATTGCAACCCTTTCCAGTATTCTTGCCTGGGAAATCTCATGGACAGAGGAGCCTGGCTGGCTACAGTCTGTGGGGTCGCAAAAGAGTCAGATCAACTTAGTGACTAAACAAGTCCTGGGAGGGGCAGTTAGTCTGGCCCCAGATCCCAGAACTTCAAAAATTTAGAAAATAAGAAAATGTAGTTAGTGTACCAATTAGCATATTCTCTTGAAATCAGAATGTGTATGTGAATGAATGAAATCAGTGGAGTTAATAAAGGGAAATTGTCCCAATTCTGTTATAGCTATTAATTTGTTATCTGCATGATGTGGTTAGCTAATAGTGTTCTACATGAACATTTCTCAAATATCAATCAGAAGGAAATATCAATATTGATCTAAATATCACCTATTTGGGGGGACTTCCACGGTGGTCCAGTGGTTAAGAATCTGCCTTGCAATGAAGGGATGTGGGTTTGATCCCTGGTCAGGGAACTAAGCTCCCACATGCCTTGGAGCAACTAAGTCTGTACAATTAGAAAGTTCGTGCACCACAGAAGATCCTGAGTGTGGCAACTAAGACCTGATACAGCCAAATAAATAGATAGACACATTAAAAAAAAATGAACTACTTTTTTCATTCTTGAGTAACTATGATAAAGTCATAATAAGCTTGAAGATACATGTTTGCTTAGTTAATACTTAAGGTTGAGATTATAACCATTTAATTTTTCAAATTTATACTGAAAAAGCTCTATCTTAGGCACATGCTTTTCTAATAGAAATCAGTTTTTTATTTCCTTCTAAACAGTTTTTACTTTATGTGTACATTTATTTAAAATAATATACAGAAAAACATTTTGTACAGGAATTTTAACTTTAATAAATATTTGATCTTTCTTACCTACATACATAAATATTTGCTTTATCCCCACTCACCCCTTTTTGGTATACTTTCTCTTGATTTAATAATGTTTTCTGATATCACTAACTACCATTTTGACAATTATGAGCAAACTGCGGCCTAAAGATTGTGTTGCTAGGTTACATCCTCCTTTCTCCTCCCCCTCCCCCTTTCTTCTGAGCTGGTTGCCATAGTGCCTCTTGTAATGGGTGGATCAAATCAGTAATGGAATCATGGTGGCTGAATAAAAACCTAGGTTTTCTTTCATTCTCCCTGTCTCATCTCCATAGCCTAATTGCTCAGTCAAGCATTTGGTTTTAATGAAAGAGAAATTCACTATTCAATATAATTTTTCTATAAATACTAACTTTAAGCAATTTATCTGGATTTTTGCCTTACAGAAAAATTACATAAATTGAGCCTCTAAATGAAGAGCTGTTAAATTTTGGCAGGATTATAAATGTACATTATGGAATTTGTTTCTCTTCACCATTTTTTATTTTTTCCACTTGCCTCTGAAGATTCATGCTACACTGTCCCCTATGCTGAACTATTCCCTGGGCGGCTGTTGTGGCCCTAAACTCCCCTTTTCTCTGGCTTTTGATGGAGATCAGTCATTGGAATTTCTGAAAGGAGATTGGAGACAGGGAAGAAGGCTGTTGTACCCGCAGCTCCCTTCTATCCAGTGCATCTTACATACCTCCACTGAAGGTCATGGCAGGTGGTCCTCTCCAGACAGCTCTACTTTCCAGGTTTCAGCAGCTGCCTCCTAGCCTTGCGCCCACAGCCTAAGTGTGGTAATTGATTCTGAGTATGCCATCTGCATTTTTAATAAATGTACCAACAACTAGTGGGCTTCCCTAGTTGGCTCAGCTGGTAAAGAATCCTCCTGCCAATGCAAGAGATGCAAAAGACATGGGTTCGATCCTTGGGTAGGGAAGATCCCCTGGAGAAGGAAATGACAACCAGCTCTAGTATTCTTGCCTGAAAACTCCATGGACAGAGGAGCCTGACAATCTACAGTCCATGGGGTCATAAAGAGTCAGACACACTGAGCACTCATGCACAGCAACAAGTGAGTTTTATGGGTAGAGGCCAGAAAACAAAGCAACAGTTTGAGATAGATTAAGTTGAGTAGATCTTGGATGGTGCATTAATTGAGTTTCTTATATCCACTATGGTGGTTTTTGCACCATCACTGATCATGGATTGCTGAGGTCCAGCCCTGGCAGGACCAGGAATACCCAAGGGATGAGTGGCGTTGGCGAGGAAGAAGACAGACAGACACACACACAGACAGTTGCGTAGAAGAGGTAGCTTTTTTTTTTTATTTTTAGGATAGCTCAGTTTTTATAGAATGAATGTTACCTCCCCCTTAAGTCAACACATATTACATCAGATATTGGTTTGTGCTTCCGTCAATATTTTTTTCCCCATGTTTTCCCCCAAGCATTCATCTAGAACGTTTCCGATTTACAGGGTTTATACTTAAATGTCCTGTACATAGTCTTCTTGCCTCAATGGCCTAACATTCTCACTGTAACAAAAACAATGTTCCACAAGTCTCAGGTATAATGTAAATTCTTTGGACAATAAAACAATACATGGGAAGGGTCACAGTAACATGTTTGACATTTCTAAAAATAGTACCATGAGAAAAACCTGATATTTTTCTTTACCTGAAACCACAAAATCTCAATTTACAACGATTAACTATTAAATAGCAAAAACACCTCTAAAGCAGCAAAACACCTCTATTAATAGTAAGATAATGGCAGTAAAGCTGGTTAATATAAATCTTCTATTAAAATCCTATATACCCCATTTTCTAATTTTACAAAAATACCCATAATATCCCACGTTGTTTAAAGAAAGGGAAACAATGAACAAATAGCAGCAAGGAAATAGCAATAGTGAAAACACTTTCAACCAAGGAGCAAGTAAACTAAAGCAGTATATCTACTTCTAAATCTAAACACCTCTACTCTTTTCTATTCTAGAACATTATAATCTTTTAAGCAAGCAGCCAAACTATACCTGTGGCCTTTTCTTTTATGACTTGATGTTTATGGTCGTGTCCTGAGCCAGAGCAATCTTGAGCATTTCCAAAAAGGCTTGAACTTTTCCAGCAAGGCCTTATTACTATATATTATCATTTCCAAAAATTAATAGAAAGCCCAACAACAGTAAGACAGAAGGAAGAAAAGGACCTACTGAGCCCCTGGGACAACCTCGAGGGGAAGAGCTGCCTTGCAGGTTCCTCTCTCGTCCCATGACCTTGTCACGGACTGGGTGCATTCCAGCGGCTCCCAATAATGGATCCTCATCTATGTTAGTATATGTCATAATTCCTAGCCTCTGGGACCTTACAAGGGGTGTACTAAACTTTTTCCTTTACTTAATTTCTAATTTGGGAGAACTCAATAAAGTGCTTTATAGCTTAATTCTTAGCTTTTAAACAAAAAAAAAAAAAGAAAGCTTAAGCCGGGAACTTCATTCATTTATTCAAAACTACAGGAGCATTTTGGGTTATCATTTTCCAAACATGAAAATCAATTAGGTTATGTTTTGTTTTAAAAATATTTTGCAACTGTGTTTTGATCTGTGCCTGCATTCACGATGCACCTTATTACTATCTTACCTTCCTCTTAAAATTTATTGAATAACTGCTATTTATTTCTCAAGGTTGTTGTGAATATCCAATATAATGTTCTGGAAAATAACCATGAAAAGTATCATTTGCTATATAAATACATAGATCGTAGGGGATTCCCTGGTGGTCCAGTGCTTAGGACTCTGTGCTTTCCCTGTTGAGGGCCTGGGTCCATCGGTTCAATCTCCGATCTGGGAACTATGATCTCAGAAGCTGCACAGTGTGACCAGATTCATAACTATATAAACAACAAACATTTGTGGAAAACAAGATTCTAATCTTTTCATTCTTTTTTTTAAATTTTTTTATTTTTTCATTTATTTTTATTAGTTGGAGGCTAATTACTTTATAATATTGTAGTGGTTTTTGTCATACATTGACATGAATCAGCCATGGATTTACATGTATTCCCCATCCCGATCCCCCCTCCCACCTCCCTCTCTACCCGATCCCTCTGGGTCTTCCCAGTGCACCAGGCCCGAGCACTTGTCTCATGCATCCAACCTGGGCTGGTGATCTGTTTCACCCTAGATAACATACATGTTTCGATGCTGTTCTCTTCAAACATCCCACCCTCGCCTTCTCCCACAGAGTCCAAAAGTCTGTTCTGTACATCTGTGTCTCTTTTTCTGTTTTGCATATAGGGTTATCATTACCATCTTTCTAAATTCCATATATATGTGTTAGTATACTGTAATGATCTTTATCTTTCTGGCTTACTTCACTCTGTATAATGGGCTCCAGTTTCATCCATCTTATTAGAACTGATTCAAATGAATTCTTTTTAACGGCTGAGTAATATTCCATGGTGTATACGTACCACAGCTTCCTTATCCATTCGTCTGCTGATGGGCATCTAGGTTGCTTCCATGTCCTGGCTATTATAAACAGTGCTGCAATGAACATTGGGGTGCACATGTCTCTTTCAGATCTGGTTTCCTCGGTGTGTTTGCCCAGAAGTGGGATTGCTGGGTCATTCTTATTACCAGGTCTTATTTCTACCAGCAATCTTATCTTCACACATGCATGTGTGGAAATGAGATGATCTCAGCTTTTAGGCAGTCCTTGATCTATTTAAGAATTGGACCACTTTTATGGTTTTGATCAAATTATTTTAGTTTTTGGTAACTCAAACTCACATAATATATAATTAAGTTACTGACTGAAGGGATAATCACCAACCCAAAGTATCAATCAATGTTATTTCATTTCTATCTTTCTAGAAAGTCAGTGTTGTGAGTGTATGATCTCATGTTAATATGGGGTCTGATATTCACAAGCCTGAAACCTGTATTTAAAATTTAAGACAGGACTTCCCTGGTGGTCAGTTATTAAGAATCTGCCTTTCAGTGCAGGGGGTGGGGGGTGGGGTTCCACCCCTCGTCGGGGAACTAAGATCCCACTTGTGGTGAAGCAACTAAGCCGCCCATGCGCCACAACTAAGTTTGCATGCCACAACCGGAGAGTCTGTGTGTCACAATGGAAGATCCTGCATGACACAATGAAGATTCTGTGTGCTGCAACTAAGACCCAATCCAACCAAATAAATAAACATTTAAAAATAAAATGTAAGGCAGGCGTTTTTCTAATATTACCTGAATCACAGATAACTTCACCAAGGCTATTAATTATCATGTTGGTGCTTTTATTGAGCATTAGTGGTGAACACACAGTGTGATTAACGTTACACATAGCATTTCTAAAAGAAGCTTGCGTTGAATCCAGATTGCTTAATAGAGCTTTAGCAATCCAAGTGTATTTATTGCTATATATATATTCAGAAGCTACCATTCTTCACCTTTCTGAAGAGTCCTGTTGGCACTTTTCATATATGTGTTACTGTTTATTAAATTGCTTTAGAGTTTGTTCTTCTGCCAATAGAGTACTTAATATTACCAGAATCAGAAACAGAAAACTGTGTTGTTGAAAGCCTAGCTGAATAAGGTCAATTTGTCAACTGGCTGGTTTCAATAATAAATGGTAAGTAATATTTAGGTTTTTCTTATTTAGGAAACTTTTAGCTCTCTGTCCTCACTAGCGGGAAGAACCCTTAGGCAGTTGCTGAAAGAAACTGAACCTTTGGACTTTTAATGAAATTATTACCAGATGACTTCACTTTGTACTGTCATATTTTTATACTTTGTGAAATTAACACATATAAATCCTTCATTATTTCATGCTGAAAACACAATGAATAATTTCTGAAGAAAGTATGATAATTTTTCCTATCAATTAAAGCAATGGCATGAAATCTATGTGAATATATTTTAGCATGAAATAAATAAATTCTAGGGTGGAACCAAGGCCACAACACAGCAGACACTTATGACTGTGTCTCCTCTTCCTCACCTTTTAGATGATATATGTTATAGATAACTATGTTCCCCTAAAATTCATTTATTGAAGCCTAACAGTGTGATGGTATTTGGAGATAGCATCACTGAATGGTAATAAGGTTTAGATGAGGTTATGAAGGTGTGCCCCTCAGAGTGAAATTTTTAGTGCCCTTATAAGAAACACCGGAGAATTCACTTCTCTGTCTCCTTTTGGCTAAAGACCATGTGTGGAAACAGTGAGAAGGCAGCCATGTGCAACTAAAGGTGTCTCACCAATCCTCTGGCACCTTGATCTTGAGCTTTCAGTCTCTAGAACTGGGAGAAATAAATTCCCATTGTTTAAGCAGTCCTGTCTATGGTATTTTTGTTAAGGCAGCACGAGCTGTCCAAGACATTGGGTGTGCATAATTTCTACTATGTGGATTTAAAGGTTGCCAGAATCACTTTGCATTTATAATAAGCTTCACTTTTAATTCACTAGGTCATAATCTGTTCCTATCATTCACTAATTCTATGGAAAACAATGTCAAAGAGGCATTAATTTCTTGGGCCCTCTCACTTTCACTGCCAATAGGAATCATTTCCATTTTAAGGTCATTTTTGGAGGAATATCTCTTACAGAATTCTTCACTACTTCTTAACAGTTGCAACGTATCAGGTGGGAAATAGAAAGATTCCGTAAGAAGCAAATGCTGGGTGGTTGGTAGGCACTGTTCCCTCCAACCAGCCTCTTAGATCAACAACCTACTTAACATTGTCACTTAGTCTCCTAAGCGTCTCAGATCTAACATGTTCAATATTGATTTTTGATTTGGCCATCCCAAACAGTTCTTCCTCCAGTTGCCACCATTGGCAATGATACATAAAACTGGACACTAGTTAAAGTAGTAAGGGTAATTTAAATTGGTCATAGACTATTAATAATAGGGAAATTATAGGGAAAAGAATCTGATGTGAATTGAACTCAACTTTGATTTATAGACAGGTGACTGTGTGTTTTAAAGAGAAGATGAGGAAATAAGGGGTGGGGGTAAGTGAGGGCCCTATAGAATCTGGAAAGCAAGAAAAAAATTACAAAGAGCAGGAAGAGGGGTCTAGCCCAAGCAAAATCCTTCAGGGTTTGCTAAGTGGCTCTTATCAAAGGAGGCTCTTCCTCTCTCTTGGAAACTGGGAGATGGGACCCTATCTTCAGGTGCTGACTGGAACAAGCCAGCCAGCAACAGTAAATTCTTTTGGAAGCTTTGAGTCTTCTCATATGGGCACTTTAAGGGGACTAGGGTCATTCTAGGGATATAGCCTCGAGCTGTTAGAAACTAAGTTTTTGTTCAAGTTTATAGGGGCCAGGGTTAAGAAGATCGCTCAGAAGAGCCTGACTAGAGTTTGGCCAAGGAGAGAAACTTTGTCACCAAGCCATCAATGGTCAAATCCAAAGCATCAGTAAATCAAAAAGGCTATACCTTAAAAATGGAAAATGACCTGACCACTTCTCATCATCTCAGCTGCTACTCCATGGTAAGTCACCATTATCTCTAAATTGCCAACGATTGCTGATAGATCTCCTTGCTTCTCTACTAATCCACTTCAGTCTATTGTCAGCACAGCTGAAAGAGTGACGCTTTAAAACACAAGTTACATCATGTCCAGCTAAGGCTCCAACCCCTTAGGTGGCCGTTATCTCACCCAGAGGATGAAAGAATGTGCTTGTAGAGGTATGTAAAGTCCTGATGTGATCTTCCCCAATGTTCCTGCTCTGTAACCATTCTGTGACTCACCTCTGGCTCAATCCACACCAAACTCACTGGCCCCTTACTTTGCTTTAAACAGGTCATCAGATTTCTGGATTATAGCTCTAGTTCTGCTTGGAATATACTGCCTACAGAGATTTTCATGTCTAACTTGCTCATGTCCTTTAATCCTTTGCACAAACATCCTTTGCTTTACAAGGCTCCTTTGGGCGCCCCATTCTATACTGCCACCTACTTAGTCACCTCCCTACCCCTACCTCTGTTTCCATGTTCCTTTGTTCCACAGCATTTATCATCTCCTAACATACTATATATTAATTTACTTATTCATTATCTTTAGTTATCATTGCTTATTCTTCATGCTAGAATATAAGCTCCACAAGGGTAAGGACATCCTCCCCACTTCCACTGATGTATATTTTTTCCATCTAAACTAGTACTACAATATAGATGTTAAATAAGCATTTATTGACTAAAATGAATTATGCTATCTATGTGAAATTTCTTAGTGCTATAAAATAAGCTGCATTCATGCTGTTTTTCATTAGCTGGTATATCTTAGTATTTGGCATATAAACGATTCCTGAGAGGGGCAGATTCTGGCTCTGAATTTTGCTGAGGAGCAGTACATATTTACTGTCTCTGTTTTCCTATGTTTTCCATCTGTGAAGAGGGGCAGAAAGAAAAAATTCATTTAGAGGGAAAGAGAAAGTCAGATGGGCACAGATAGGAAAGGGAACCATTGTTGTTTCAGTGTTTATATTGTACTAGTAAATGTACTGGTTAATTGAATATCTAAACTCACCCTAAGGTCAAAGACCACCAAGATTTGGAAGAGATACTATAAGTAGACACAGTCATGAAAACTTTACACTTGTCAGAAAACATGTATTTCCTGTGTAAGAGAACAAATTTTTGGCTCATCTTAGTCAAAACCATGAATTTTCTTGTTTATTTCTCTAGATATTGGTGTGCCATTTTTTCTGCTCTTTAAGCCCTCTTCACTTATGGTGTAAATAATTTTTGTTTAATTTTAAAATACTATGTGGGTAGAGAGAGAGTAAATGGGTTCTCTCCTTTAAAGCAAGGAGCCCAGTGAGTCTGGTGTGGATTGAGCCAGTGGTGAGTCATGGAGTGGTTACAGAGCAGTGGCATTGGGGAAGATCACATCAGGACTTTACAGGCCATAGCAAGCATATTCTTTCACCCTCTGGGTGGGATAAGGGCCACTTATGGGATTGGTGGAGAAGGCAATGGCACCCCACTCCAGTACTCTTGCCTGGAAAATCCCATGGATGGAGGAGCCTGGTAGGCTGCAGTCCATGGGGTCGCTAAGGGTCGGACACGACTGAGCGACTTCACTTTCATTTTTTACTTTCATGCATTGGAGAGGGAAATGGCAACCCACTCCATTATTCTTGCCTGGAGAATCCCAGGGACGGGGAGCCTGGTGGGCTGCTGTCTGTGGGGTCGCAGAGTCGGACACGACTGAAGTGACTTAGCAGCAGCAGCAGCAGTATGGGATTGGAGCCTTAGCTGGACATGATGTAACATTTTTTTAAAGCATTGCTCTTTCAGCTGTGCTGACAATAGACTGAAGTAGGTTAGTGGAGAAGCAAGAAGATCTATCAGTGAAATACAGAATTTTGTATTTTAAAATACAAAAGAAACAAATGTATTGTTTAAGAGACCACATTCTGCAGCAAAACTTCCTGGGTTCTAACCTCAGCTTTGCTATGCTAACACTGCAATTATAGATAAGTGATACACAACTCTCCACCTTACTTTTTACATTTATAAAATAATAATTGTCTATACCTGATGGAGTTCTTTAGAGGAATAACACTTCACAAAACAGTGCCTGTTACCTACTATTTATTATTGTTGTTGTTTAGTCGCTAAGTCGTGTCTGGCTCTTTGTGACCCTATGGACTGTAGCCCGCCAGGCTCCTCTGTCCATGGCAAGAAAACTGGAGTGGGTAGCCATCACCTCCCCCAGGGGATCTTTCAGATCCAACCATTGTCTCCCTCATTGGCAGGGAGATTCTTTGCCACTGAGCCACCAGAAAAGTCCATTTACTCTATAAGCTATTTTTTTTAAATGAAATAACAGAGTAATTTATGAAAAAACATGTACAATTTAAAATGTTTTTTATACATTCTATTTTCATAAAATGATACTGTTCATACCATAGTCACTGAATCTTGGAGCAAATTGTCATAACTGTTACTATTGAGCTGCACTATGCAGGCCTGCAAGCCTGTGCTTAACCAGCCTTAAGTCCAAAGAAATGTCTTTGATGTCTGCAACAGAGACATCAAAGGTTTAAGGGATGGGGGAACTTGCACGTCTGACACAATATCCTTGAGAAATATCCTATCATGTGTGGGGGACTGCGGGCAGGACACCGGGCAGTCTTTGCTCCAGGGGCCGGGAGTTACAAATTATAGGGGGAATTGACATCAAGTTGACTTACTGGTTACCAGGGGAACCAGCAGAAGGCATGTCCCTCACTGCCCCTTTTGATAAGCTATCATGGTGGCTAAAATAACAGTTATTAGTCAGGGCCTGGGGCAAGTATGTGAGTAGGTGTAGGTGAAGCAGGCACTTACTAGTCAAGCAGGGGATATACAGAGAGGAAGAGAATAGCCATCTTGGGTTGCTGTATCATACTTTTTTAAAAAAATACTCCTATTGACTCATTTGAAATTTCAGTTCCTATACTGGAAAATTTATTATATGAAATAATGGGTTTAGAGAGAGATACAGTAGACTATAGTGTTGAAAATCTTCTCTGCATCTCAAATGATAGTGTAAGGGTGGTAAAATAATTTTCCGTTTACCCTTCTGAGTTCTTGGCAGAGATCCCCATAATAAAAAACATATGAGCAAGTGAAAAAAAGCCCAGAGGTTTACTAACACATATCCTCATGTATATGTTGTTATATGTGTGTGCGTGCTTGTTGTTTCCAACTTGTTGCTGAGAGTCATTTCCAACTTAGTCATTTCCAACTCTCAGACCCCACAGACTGTAGCCCACCAGGCTCCTCTGTCCATGGGCTTTCCCAGGCAAGAATACTGAAGTAAGTTTCCATTTCCTTCTCCAGGGAATCTTCTTGACCCAGGGATCAAACCTGCATCTCCTGCAGGTCTCCTACACTGCAGGCAGATTCTTTACTGCTGAGCCACCAGGGAAGATGACATGGGAGATAATCAGAGAAAAATGAATAATTCTCAGAGGTGGCTTAGAACTTCGGCTTAAATGCCATCTTCAGCTAAAGAGAAAAGGAAGGTATGAGTAAACTACCTCTGGGGTAGTTACCAGGAAAAGAAGGATAAACAAGCATAAGATTTGTTATATAGATTTAAGTCCCTGCCTTCATTATGGTAAGGGTCCACACTTGTCTCAGAGTACTCATTTCTGTCCTTCCTGGTAGAGAGTGGAGGAGTGTCACTTTGGTCCTGCTTTTAGACAAATGGAGAATAGAGAACTTTCCTTGTATCTGCTTCTTCTCACTTGCCTTCAGAATAATCCTTGTGCCAAAGTGAAATATTTTGGGGTGGGATATTCTGCTACCCTTCAGTAGGAGTTTCCCTGGGTAGTTCTTTCTCTAAGAAAGAAACACACTACCTAGAACTTCAAAGGGTCTGATATTTTATCCTATTTACCAGCTAACAAGTAGCCTGCCACAATTTCACAGAAGTTGACAGAAGGACAGAAGAGGTTTCTCTGTCAGAGACAAAGGACTTTGTTACTCACAGCACAATAGGCTGTGGATTCCTCAGCCAGAAGGAATCCTCATGGATTCCTTTTGCTCCCAAGTTCCACTGAGTGAAATGAAGCTGCTAGATGGGTAATACAGAAGCAATGGGTGTGAATCACCAAGGAGGAACTCTAAGTTTAGGAAAATTCTGCTAGCATACATAAGCAAACTTTACCCTGGAAGGAGAGTTTGTCTTTGCTATCCTGCAGCCAAGCTTCTCTCTGCCCTTGAAGAAAATAGTATATCTATCTTGAATTATGGGTTTCCTAGGTGGCAATAGTGGTAAAGAGCTTGCCTGCCAATGCAGGAGACATTAGAAATGTGGGTCAGGAAGACCCCCTGGAGAAGGGCATGGCAACCCACTCCAGTATTCTTGCCTGGAGAATCCCATGGACAGAGGAGCCTGGTGGGCTACAGTCAGACGTGACTGAAGTGACTTAGCACATCTTGAAATTATATACGTAGAAATGCAAGGGGCCCAGGGAGTGTTGACACAAATGCAATGCATTGATAAAGCTAGTACGATGAAAAGAAGATGCACAAAAATTCTGACCAGAGATTTAGACTAAAATTGTAAATGTAAAACACTTGGTCCTTTCTGAGCATTTCTTTGAATATGTAGTTAATCAATTAGAATAAAACTTTGCAATGATTTTGATAGGGACAGAATGGACAAAGTAAGTGTTTAAATAGTGAATCACACTGCTGCTGCTGCTGCTAAGTTGCTTCAGTCGTGTCCGACTCTGTGCGACCCCATAGGGCCCATCAGGCTCCGCCATCCCTGGGATTCTCCAGGCAAGAACACTGGAGTGGGTTGCCATTTTCTTCTCCAAGTGAATCACACTAGGGGATTGTAAATAGAAAAATATGGGAGACTCCTGTAAATTAAGAGGTTTGCTTAACCACAAAACCAAGCAGGCTTGCTTAACAAAACCATGCAACAGAAGGATGGGACACGCCTCCAAACAATAAAACAATGGTGGTATGAGACGCACATCCTGTCTTGTGAGCTCAGTAAATTTATGATCCCTAGGACATGCTCTCTGCACACATAAAAAACAATTTGTGGACCTAGTTTGATCACACAGGGACAAGAAAACGACCCTGTTCAACCTGGAAGAGGAACTAATGATGGAAGCATTACATCTACTCAAGAAAGACAAAGAAGGTCTTTTCTCCCTCCCCACTTTTCCTTTGATTATGAAATTGTAGTCCACAAAATTCTTGGGCACAACATTTGTCACCCACCCTCTTGTAAGTCTCACAGGCGTCCTATTCTAATAAATCACTTTTTATTTACCTCTTTGCTCTGGCTGAATTCTTCTCTGCACTGAGCCAATAAAGGACTATGATACCAGAGCTCTTTGGAGCCCCCGTGAAATGATATCAATTGGTTTCAATTTGTTTTGCTTTGTAATGCTTTATCACTTGATGCTTTAATGAGTCAAATGTTCTTTCCTCTTATCAAAAAGTTTTTAGCATCCCCCTTTATCTATTTATGCCAATTTAACCTCATTGGCCAAAGTATTTCTTATTGCATTAGCGGAACCAAGGCACAGTTTCTCAAGGGTGCTTTGTACCTTAGCAATCTTCCTTTTTGTCTCTTTCTGAGAAAATTAGGTTTTACAAAGTTGAACAAGTTCCTCCTCTGTAGGGCAGCTGAACAAGTTCCTCCTCTATAGTTACTCAGCTTTGCAAGGCTAATTTCCCCTGCCAATAGCTAACACTTTCTTCCACATCTTTACTTTTTTTATTAACATCCTTATTTTCAAGAAACATTTTAGCAGTTGTCTTGTTCTTCAGCGGTAACTCAAAATAATATCACCATGGTCTTTTTGTTTGTTTCTAAACTAAATTTACAGCTGTCCTTCCCATGTGTGTTTCCTTTTCCAGGCTGAAGCTGCAAAATTCACTTGAGCTCCAGAGACAAGCAGAACTGTTCAATGACTATTACTTAATAAATCAAAGTAATTAAGCATTTAACTTTTCACTGAGTGATTAAAAAACAAGCTGCTCCTTTCGATGGATATTATTAGGAGGCACAACTCAAGAGTTAAGAATTTGCCCAAATGTTGAGTCATCTACTGGGTTGCTAGATAATATATAGAATGCCTTGTATATTATCAGCGTATAAACAGCAAATCATTTTTTAGTACAAGTGCATGTCTCATTCAACGTTTGGTACGTACTCATATTTTTTAAAAAATTCATTGTTTATTTGAAAATAAAATTTAACTGAACATCCTGTATTTTTTTTTGCTAAATCTGGCAACTCTTATCACCATTTATCTACCAAACAAGCTATAATAACCTTTTTGTAAAATTTGGTGTCAAGAGCGTTTTAGCTTAGACGCACTACCTTTGGAGTAGAAGTCAAAGTTTCATAATTTTGGTGCTACGGTAAAAAAGATGTAAGTAACTCTGCAAGTTTTGAAATTGATAGATACACATTTCGAAGTCCATCTTTAAAAAAGTGGACGAATAGGTAAAAAGAAGTCATGGGCGGGCTGGTCTGGGGTTTCTAAGGTGAAAAGAAACCAGCCTCGAGAGCCTTTCCAAAGAGTGTGGAAGTCACTGCGGCAAAGGTTTCTTTGCAGTTTAGGAAGGCTAGAGCGCGAGACCTACACTAGTCAATAGGGGCGGAGTAGGAAAAGGCTGGGCGCGTGAAGCCAATCAGAGACGAGATGGGTGGGACTAGACGTGGGGAAGGGGCGGGCCTAGGCCGGATAGGCTGCGAAGGGCAGGTCTCAGCCAATCCGAACCGAGCAGGGCGGGGCTGGACTCAGAAAAGGTTGGTCTGGAGGACGGGAAAGGCGCTGCAAGTGCGTCTGTCACCCTCACCTGCGCCGGCACCTGCACCTAGACCTCCTCCGCTCTTGTCCCAGCCGGGCGGTCGCCGACTCTACGGCTGACGCTCGCAAGATTGTTATGGCCTACCCGGGATACGGAGGAGGGGTGAGTCCTGGCCGCTTCGGCGCGGCCTCCACCACCGCGGGATGTGACGCCCCTGCGGGCGGGGGCCACGTGCCGGGTTCACCCTCTGTCAGTCCTTGCTTACATCTGGTACTCAGCGGCGCCAGGACTTTGCGCACTGTCGGAAGCCGGGGCTGGGGCCAAACGGAAAGCCACAGGTGTTCTGGCGCCTGATGGCCCCTTAGGCGAATCCTTGTGGAACCATGGGTGTGGAGTGTTTTTAGAAATTTCTTTCTTGGAATAGAGGAGCAAAGCATCCTTGTTTCAGTATCTTTTTTGGTCTACCCTCCCTTCAGCACTCCTCCCCCGGCCCCATTCCCCAGTTTTGCTAGACATCCTTTCCCTGAATTTTTTTGACCACTTCTTTTCAGTTCTTTATGTGGCTTATGAGTAAATTAAGATATGCTAAATGCCTTCTAATGTTTATTACTCTACCAAGGGCGGTCTGTTCTAAACATTGGGGGGCTGGGTTGTGGGGGAGAAGATTATACTTTCTTACCTAATTGTTTATCCTGTAACACCTTTGGGAGTTGGGAGTTATCAACATGGTAACAGCATATACAACAAAATTTATACGTATTTTTAAGGTAGTATTACAGTGTGGTCAGAATTTTCAAGCATAAGGATATATGCTAAGCATAGAAAACTTGTACAGATGAGCTATTCATGGAAGAAATAGAATGAAGAATACGTTCCACGAGTAAAAGAAAAAGGGTAAACTTTCTAAGGGCTTCTCTGATAGCTCAGTTGGTAAAGAATCTGCCTGCAATGCAGGAGACCCCGGTTTGATTCCTGGGTCAGGAAGATCCTCTGGAGAAGAGATAGGCTACCCACTCCAGTATTCTTGGACTTCCCTGGTGGCTCAGCTGGTAAAGAATCCGCCTGGCAATGCAGGAGACTTGGGTTCTATCCTTGTGTTAGGAAGATCCCCTGGAGAAGGGAAAGGCTACCCACTCTAGTATTATGGCTTGGAGAATTCCATGGACTATATAGTCCATGGGGTCCCAAAGAGTCGGACACTACTGAGGGACTTTCACTTTCACTTTCGATCATTTATAAATAAATCTTCAAGAAAAGCCTTTTCATCTTTCTTAAAAAAAAAAAAAAAAAAAAAAGTTAGGAACAAGGATCAGATCATTATACTATTTAGATAGCAAAGGATACCTACCAAAGAATGGTGTAAAACTTTATTTGAGATGCTACAGTAGAGGGTCTAGGTTCACTAAGGCTCAGGGGTAAAGAATCCACTTACCAGTGCAGGAGACATAGATTCAATCCCTGGTATGGGAAGATGTCCTGGAGCAGGAAATGGCAACCCACTCCAGTATTCTTGTGGGGACATCCCAAGGATAGGGAAGCCTGGCTGGCTATCATTGATGAGGTCTCAAAAGTCGGACACAATTTAGCAACTAAACAACAACAATATGTTTATACTTGGTTTGGTCTCTCTTCTTAGAAAAAAATGTTCTTTCAGTTTTTCTTCCTTCTGTGAACCTTAAGGTGGTGAGGGTCTCCAGTAAGCCTTAAATTCATGGATATGCCCCAGGCCTTAATTGCCCTCCGTGTCCTTGAAGGCCTTGGAACCAAAAGTCTAGGTGCTTGTTATTGCCTCAGAGCGAAAGTTGCTTTGGGAATTTTGCTAATCCTTTTACCTCTGGGTCAAGACTTGTCCCCCAATACTGGCCTGAAACTTTCCCTGGATCAGTGAGGTAACTCAAAAAATAATATTTTATGCAGTTTTTAAATTTAAAGTTGATCTTTATATCATAGTTACCCTTATTAGAAATAGGATTTTTTTCCTTCAGTATATTTTTGTAATTTATAGAATTTAAATACTTTTAGAAGGTCCATTTTATTTACATTTTCAAATGTGTTGGTAAAAAGGTGTTCATAAGCATTTGTTTATATATATATACATATATATATATATATATTTTAAGTTCTCTTTGTGGTTATATACACTTCTCTTTTTTTTCCCTGGAAACTGGCCTGTCCATCTTTTCAAAGAAGTAACTTTTATTTTTATTTATTTATTTTAAAAGATTGTATTTACTTATTTGACTGTGCTGGATCTTCATTACCGCCTGCAGGCTTTCTCTAGTTGCAGCAATCAGGGGCTTCTCTCTAGCTGCACCGTGTGGGCTTCTCATTGCAGTGGCTTCTCTTGCTGCGAGCGTGGGCTCAGGACCTGAGGCTCAGTAGTTGTGCCTTGGTCTTAGTAGCCCTGTGGCGTGTCAGGTATTCCCAGACCAGGGATTGAACCCATGTCCCCTGCTTTAACAGGTAGATTCTTAACCACTGACTAGCAGGGGAGTCCCAAAGAAGTAACTCTTACACAGTCACTTTTTTAAAAATTCATTATATTATTTTAACGTTTATTGTTTCCTGTCTTGTATTTATTGCTTTCTAATCTAGTTTTTGGTTGCATCCCTGAGCACATTTCCTGGAGTTCCCATATGTCATTCGTTTTGCCATTAGGGTATCCCAAACTGCAGCTTTTTAAACAGCTACAAAAGGCTCCTTTCTGCTCCACTCCCCCCAACCAATACTTATAATTCTTTTCTCTTTTTGACTTCCATCAATCTCTGCTCATTCTTCAAAAGTAGTCAAGATATTTCTTCATCCTCCAGACTCATTAAAAACACTGAAAAAAATGCCTCTCTGGACTTTCCAGTGGTTCAGGGGTAAAGAATTCAACTGCAACGCAGGAGATGTGGGTTCAATCCCTGGGTCAGGAAGATCCCCTGGAGGAGGAAATGGTAACCCACTCCAGTATTCTTGCTGGGAAAATTCCATGGACAGACGAGCTTGGCAGGCTCCAGTCCGTGGGGTCGCAGTGAGTCACAGATGACAGAGCAACAAGCAAGCAACATGCCTCTCTAAGATATAAAAGAAGGCATACCAAGTTCCAGAGTAAAACGAAAACAATGACCAGAGCCAAAGCAGGAAACAAACAGTATGTAAGCTCTGAGGTCAGACTACCTATATTTGAATCATGGTTTACCTGGTACTAGCCATTTAACTTTAACTAATTCAGGAAACTGCTCCGATGTTTTATGACCTTAACTGAAAGAAGGACATAGTACTTTCATACCTCACCGACTTGTTGGGAAATCACAGGGTAGGGAGAAAGTAGTTAGAACAGTGCTTAAGATACAACAAGCTCTCAATAAAGATTTGCTATTACTATTGTTGCTATTCTTGTTATTCTTATTTTCAAGAGGACCATGGTTTGAATTACCACCTTATTGTTTTCTTCATTGATGTCTTGCTTTTTAAAACAATACATGTTTTTTGGTGGACAGGATGTTTCAGCCCTATGCACTTTCCCATGATTTGGTCATGGTCACAGTTTCATTTTATTTACTATGTATTCTTCTTCTATGTATGTATCTTTAGGTTTTCTACTTTCTCATTTTACTATAGGTGAAATTTTCTTATATTTTTTAACTTTTCGCTTTGGTGATGATGATAAATACTTTTTTAAAGTGTGCCTCATTCTTAGAGGCTAGAGACTTCTTTTTTCTTTAACACTTTAAAGAACATTGGATAATATTTGTTAGTGAGATGAATTAAGTAATACAGGGCAACCAACAGTTTGTAGCGAACAGCTTTTGTGATAATTTGGGAAGTTTCAGTAACTCAATTTTTGCTTTTCAATGGACTTCTCATAAATATTTTCTTTTAAACCAAATTTAGTGTTTAATGGCTAATATTTATGTTAATAACCTCCTCCCTTTTCACTCTTTTAGTTTGGAAATTTTGGCAATCCAGTGGGACAGCCAGGATACCCTGGACACCCGGCTTATCCAGGCAGTATTTCAACAGGAGACCCCATGTGGAAATGCTTCCTTGCTATTGCTGGCCAGGTAAAATGTTAAATATACAGCACAAATATCAGTTTTAAAAAAATTATTGCAATCTAAAGCAAATGTCAAGCTCTTTTATTTAGTGTATCATTTAAAATGTATATGAAATTTGTATTTTAAACTTATCCAGTTTTTCTCCTGAGATCAGAAATTAGGGTGGTCATAATTATCTTATTAAAAAGTCTGTTAGTTTGGTGTCTAACATGTTAGGAGAAACCAGGGTGGTGCATGGAGACTGAGCCAGATAGGATCTGGGAAGAAGTGATCTCTAAGTAAATCTTCTTGAGGAAGCTGTGACAGAGGGTCACAGAGACTTGTGAACTGTGGATGTTTCTGGGAGAGCCTTGATGGTAAAGCAGATCAGGAAAAGGTAAAAGAAATGGGGCGGAATGAAGGTGCAAATACCAATCTAATGAGCAGAGACAGAGATTCACTCTTGAGTCTTGACACAGACCATGTCTCTTCCCTTTTACAGTAGTCAAGAAGATTTATTGAGTGGTTAGAATTTCAGAGAAGTTTGATAACATTTTCCATTCATTATTCATTCATTTAAATGTTCACTAGGTCCCATATGTCTTTCTAGAAATATATATACACAGAATTATTATATGTTGCAAACACTTTGTTTTGGCTACCCAAATTTCATTCAAAATGTCCTTTTCCCTTTTCATGTGTATTAGAGGTTGGAAAACCCTAATCCTGTCTCGGACACCTTTGTATAAAGGTAGCTATGTGCGATAATACTGGCCATTGAGATGTAGGTGCAATTTCTTTAGGATGCTTTCCTTTTCCAAATGAGGAAAGCTTAGCTGAAACTAGTGTTAGCCCTTTTTCATCCTTGTGGAAAGGGGACTACTTGCCTGGAAAGGGGACTTGAAGTATGGAGGGGCTGTAGCCATCTTGTGATCTTGAGGCCAGAAGCTTGGGATAAAGGCCTGTGGATGGGGGATTTGGAAATATGAAAAGAGATTGATGGCCTTGTTAAGTTACCACAGAGTCTTGATCTGCCTAGACCCAATAAACATTTATTTGTTTAAACCCTTTTGATAATATTTTCTACTGTTTGCAGCTAAATGCAATCCTGTTGCCTTATACCACTCTTACCTTCAAGGAACTCTTAAGTAGTATAATACTGGGAAAAAGTATGTAATCTATAGCTGACTATATAATAAACTCATTTTATAAAACTACAACTTAAAATATAAGAACCAGACATGTATATTTAGAGACCTTTATTTGATTTACAAACTATTTCATTGTAACAGTTGTCAACAATGATTTGCTATGATTGTACTATTTGACACTTTCCTTAACTTTTTGTTCTACCAAATACTTGGGTTTATTTCCCCAAAACAAGCGGATTAAAATGCAATAAATAAACTGGTATATACTTAAATATCTTAGAAATTTAAGACCATCAGGTAAATCTAACAGGCTTGATAGACCTCAACTGGGTCAATATCAAGAGAGACAGATGAGGTGAATGGTGCAAACATAGGGTCAGAGCCTTTATTTAAAAACTGGATATTTTTTCACAGATTTTTTTGCATTAGTTTTTTTTTTTTCAATATTGCATTAAAACATAATTTATTATAACTACTGAGTTTTTTTAAACTTCCTCAAATTTAAAAGTTAGTCTCTCACTTGCCTGATAATGTTTATAATACTCCTTAGAAGTGTTTACAATGCTCCTTAGATGTGTTTATAATACTTCTTAGAATTAGTTTGTAAAAGTTTTGTTTGTTTGTTTTTTAGATTCTTATAAATTACATGCTTTAAATTTGCCTCCTTAATCCTTTTCCAGAGCTGTTGTTTTGAATTCATGACCATGTATGAGATGCTTCCAAGTAAATTATTCTACTCTTTATTTTTGTAGAAAATAGGATGAGGTACTGAAACATAATGAGAGTATTTAACCTGTTCCACTTTGACTGTGATTTCCTATTTGTGATAAAAGATTTCTTTTCCCATAAGAATGGCAAAGAATATTTGGACAAAACTCAGAAGAATAACACCAAAATGTAGGGGCACTCTCAAGCTGAGAGTAAAGATGTAGAGGAAAATGATATTTTCTCTTCCCAGTTAAAGATTCAGTATCCTTTAGAAATAAGCTCCCCTCAAAAGAAGCATGAAAGAAAATTTTTGAGACTTCTCTGAACACAATTTAGGCATTTTTCTAACTTTTTATAGTAGAAGTATAATGATTCTCACAAGATTTTACTTTGCATTATTATAGGACAAAGTGATTATGCTGTTTTTCAGAAGTAGGGAATATAAATTATATGTGAAATGCCTGCATAATTTAATAGAATAAAATTTGATTGTGAAAAAGTATTCATGTTGTGTGATGTTCTTTAATGTGTCTTTGTCGTCAGTAATTTTCTCTATATAATTTTGTAGTTGATAATAGAGTACTATTTTGATGACTGCATATTTATTCATTGGCCTTGAGCAGCTAGTTAGCATTTTAGTATGCTTTTACACAACTTCTTTTATTAATCAGGGTATAATTATTTTTTAACAGGATGGTGAAGTGGGTGCTGAAGACCTTCAGAAGTGTTTAACACAGTCTGGAATTAGTGGAACTTATTCTCGTGAGATCTTTTTTTTCTTCTTTCTGTCGAAATTGCACTAGGAAATTAATTTTCTAACTTTTTTGTTTCCATACTTGAAATATTTTTTAAAACTTTTTTATCACATACACTCACACACATAATGCAGAGTCAAATAATGCTACAAATCTTGTTAAGTAAATACTGTTCAGTGTGCATTCCCCTCCCCGACGTTAACCACTCTTAGAAAAATTCCCTTTCAACTTCTTTCAGCTAATTCTTTTGAAATTTGCCTCCATATCTCAAATAGCATGCTTTTATTGCTGTTGATTTTCAGTTTAGATGATGATCAATGATTACGTCCTGCTGTGGACAGTGAGGATGTAACCCTTTCACCCGTGTCCTGCCCTATGCACAGGAGCCCTTCCCTTCCTCTCCAACCAGTATCGCTGTTAGGTAATTTTCATTAGGTCAGTAATCAGCATTTGCTTTATTGTTACTGTTTAAATGCTCTTCCTGAGTCTTAGAATAATATATGATTAATTTTCCTTTTTCTATAACTGCTTGCTTTTTCTGAAATTAATCCCCATCCTGGAGCTTTCTGTTGTGCCTCGTTTTTCTGTGCATAGCTGTCATGATGCACTCATCTGGAGCCCTTTCCTCTCTCTCTTGAGTTGGGTCTCCATTCCATCGCTTGTTCTCATCTTAAATTTGATAAAATGCATTATAATTAGCTTCTTAATAAAAGTACATGGGAAACAAATCTTTTGAGACTTTCTGTGAAAATGCTTCCATTGTGTCCTCAGAATGAAGTGACTAGCCAGGTATAGAACTCCAGATTACAAAACATTTTGACTTAGAGTTTTAAGCTCCATTGTTTCCAGCTTCCATTATTGTTTGATCTTTTTGTTTTCTGCCTGTATGTCATTTGTTTTTAGTGTGTAGGGGCTTGTGAGAGCTTCTCTTTGCCCTTGGTCTGAAATGTCACAGTGCTGTTCCTTGGTGTGTGGGGGATACAGAAGGAGTTTCCAATCGAGACTCATTTGCTTTCATTCTGAACAGTTTTCTTCAGTGTCCTTTTCTCCATTTTCTCTTTGTGGAATGTCTGCCATTTGGATTGGGTCATTTTTCTTTTTCTCTCCTGCCTCTTGGTTTCTTCTACTTTTGGAGAAATCCTGGGTGGCTTAGTGATAAAGAACCTACCAGCAATGCGGGAGACACGGGTTTGATCCCTGGGTCAGGAGGATCTCCTGGAGAAGGAAATGACAACCCACTCCAGTATTCTTGCCTGGAAAATCCCATGAACAGAGGAGCCTGGCAGGCTACAGAGAGTAAACAACAACCTCAACTTTCTTTTTTTTTTTTTTTTTATTACTTTGGGAACTTGAGTGTCATCCTTGTGCAAAGGCCATGCTAATTGTCTCTGTACTATTCCAATTTTAGTATATGTTCTCCTGAAGTTCTATTGAGGCTTTCATTTCTCCTATCATGTTTTTAAAATTCAAAAGCAGTTGTTCTTTTTTTTTCATGAGTGTGATGTCTTTATCTCTCTGAGATTTTTAATGTTTTTTTTTTTTTTCCAAGTTTTTTTCCTCCTACATAACCTACTTCTTCAATGTTTTTTCCCTGGTTTGTTCATTTGACTGTCTTTCATGTTAGCTGCCTTTCTCAGATGTCTGATGATGCTTGGTTGCTCATGTTTAACTAAAATACTGGTTAGAAGCCCTGAGAGCTGGGCTGGGTGTTGACGCCAGACTTCAGAGCCTGGTGGTTCAGCTGGGCGGTTTGTCCTGCAACACTGGGCATCAGGATCTTTAGGGATTTCTTTTGGGGCTGGTTGTCCAGTTGATCTGCTCTCTGGAACCAAGGAGGGAGGACTCAGCAGGGTTCTCAGTCTTTTGTAAATTGTCACTTTATTTCCTTGTTTTAATAGATGGCCCTGTCTTCAACAGTGCCTGGTTTCCTGCAGTGCATAGACCCCTCCAGAAAATGTAACCCCAGATGTCTGCTGGCTTGGGAGTAGACAGGGCAGCCATCTGGCTGAAGCAAGAAGATTTGGGGCTTCAAAGGCTCCTTCAATAGGCATTCAACCAGTTCTTGCATTTTTGTCTCTACATTCACACCCATTTTCAGAAGTACTGCCAATTTGTAAAAGTTTGGGGTCTCCTCCAGGATAATGAGGCTGCTTCTCAGCTTTTCTTATTGCAAGGTCAGGAAGCCACTTTCTCAGATGGAAGTTGTCAACTTATGTCCACCTACTTTTCAACTTGCAAAGTTTTGTTCCTTGGTTTCCTCTCTTATTCTCTAAAGGATTACAAATTGTAAAAATGCAGTTTAATTCTGTCCATTCTAATGTGGTGTGGGGAGAGAGTGAAAATCTGTCAACTCACCTAAAACTTCTCTTCATCTATTCTTTGTCAAGGTTATTTACTTTGACATTTGCTTGGTTCTATTTTGAGACTGATTGAAGAGCTGATTATTTGATGACTGAATTTTTGTCATTTATTATCATCTATTCAGATTCTTCCACTTAAAGAATGTGTGCTATGTTAACTTTAAGGCAAAATAGATCTAATTTACTTGACAAAATGATGGAATGCCATTCCAGAGATTTCTGCCTGTCCCTGCCTGAGAAGTTTTTGTGTGAAGGAGCACTGGTCTCCAATCCTCTCTCTTCCACCTGTTAGCTCTTTGAACTTTGGATACTTTATCTTTCTGGGCCACAGTTGCTTTATTTGTAAAACTGGGACTATTATAGGTTAGGCATGTTTATGTTAAATCACAGAACACACACTACTGGTTCATAATAACTGCTCATTCAGTGTCAGTTGAATTGCCGTTCTGAAAATACCGTAACCATCTATTCTACCATTGATAACATGTGAAACATTAAAGAAAGTTTCTTTTAATTTGTGGGTTGTTTTATAATTTTCTTTAATGGGTCTGAAATTTAGCTGAAATAGTTCTTTTCTTTATAAAAATTTCAAGATATTTTATCAAATAGCATAAATAATTTTAAGCATTTTTGCTTATTCATTTGTTTATCTTAAGGAACTACTAGTAAGAACTTTGTAAACTTCACTGAACTGTACTTGACATAATATCTCCTTCATTAGGACTATATATAATTAGTCGAGATAAATCAGCATGCTAATTGAATGTAATTATGATAAGGATGAGAAAAAATTAAATTTTGCCCAATAAGTCCTCATTCATAGTTCTTTAAATATGGAAGTGTTAATATTTCTGATTTAAGATAGCAAACTATCTTATTATCTATATTTCTTCTTCCTTTCTTTTCTCCTCCCCCCAGGAAAAAGCAGTTACTTTCAGTTCTGAAACTCATCTCTTTCTTATTTGGTTGAGTGCAGTAAACTTCCAAATGATTTACCTACATCCAGATTCATCATACTTTACTCTCTGTGTAGTCTTTCTTTGTCAACTACTATTTTTGAAATGGAAATTTTAGAATTGCTCCTATCTTCCTTAAAATCCTTTGCTGTTGATTAGTCACTAAGTCCTGTCCAATTCTTTGCGACCCCATGTACTGTAGCCTGCCAGGCTCCTCTGTCCATGGGATTCCTCAGGCCAGAATACTGGAGTGGATTGCCATTTCCTTCTCCAATCCTTTAGTAACCTCCATTGGTCTAAACCTTTAGGGTGGCATTCAAGACGTATGATCTGGTCCTCATCTGAAGTCATTATATGCCTCTCATTCTCATATGCCCTAAGCTTTAACCAAATCTCTAACACTTTCAAGTTTTGTGATGCCAGTATGTGAGAACTACTTAAGCTGACTTGTCATTTGTGTTAGGAAGACTAAAGCCCTCTTTTCCCCTTGTTTAGTTTTCAGTATTTTATAATTGCTTATTTAATTACCCAAATTCCTTTAGTAAATGTGAGTAGTATGAAGGTAGTAATTTTTGTCTTTTTTTTTTTTCTTTCACTATGCAGGCCTAACAATCAGAGTTTGTTCATTGAGTGATGTATAGTTTTGGCAGTTGGTAAATGTTTTGTTTTAAAAACAGAAAATGTTGTAATTTTACATAAATAGGGCAGAATTTAATTCAAATAATAAATATGTTTTATAGCCTTCAGTTTGGAAACCTGCAGAATTATGATTGCCATGTTGGATGTATCCTTGAGTAAAAACAAAAAATACTAGAATATGGAATAATTACCCTTAAGGCAGTTGTTAGGTATAAATAATTATAGTAAACTAGAGTGTTTAAAAATACTTTGTAACATCCTATTTGAATTCCATTCTTTTCCATTTTTACACAAATCTATTTATATGCTAAGTTGGCTAACTCTTGCAGAAGTGAGCTCACAACTTTTTAGTCAGTTATTTGGAATTTTGATTCCAGGTTAAATTCTCTTTGGTATAAGAATTTATTTTCATTAATAAAACTATCAGAGAGATTACACAGGAAAAATGGGATTTAATGAATTCAAAGAACTTTGGGCAGCTCTTAACTCCTGGAAGCAAAACTTCGTAACTGTTGATAAAGACGGAAGTGGCTCAGTAGAGCATCATGAACTGAATCAAGCCATTGCTGCTATGGGTAAGCATATTAAAATTCTTTAAATAAATCCAGGTCATCTTTGTTCTTTGATCAGATGAATCTTAATTGTTTAAACTTCTAAGTAATAAAAGGGTATATTATTTCAGCAGCTATTGTCCAGTTTGAGTTCAAGGTTATAGGTACATTCTGATTAAATGTCTTTAACAAAACCATTTTATTTGTGAGCTTTTCAAAGAATAATCTTTCATGTATTCTGGTTGATAAAACAGTTTCTGAATTTCCTATGTTGAATATACTTAAATTTATTCTAATTGTACTCATCATTTATATTGTATACTTCTGTAACTTGGTAAGATCTCTAATTTGATGGCAAAAGCTTATCTCAATAACAGGTCTCCATACATAGTCTAGTTGTTCTTCTTTTTTATGTAGTGTAAAACACACAGTAGACACCCCAAAACCAAAAAACCTCAAAATGAGAAGTCTGCATTTTAGAGTATCTCAAAAGACTGTAACTTTATTTTTATCATATCTCTGATAAGCTAAATTCTCAGTCTGTTTTCTTTCAAAAAATGACAATATGAATAGTGTGTAACTTGCTCAGGGCTTCCGTCATAGCTCAGTTGGTGAAGAATCTGCCAGCAATGCAGGAGACCCCAGCTCAATACGAGGAAGACCCTCTGGAGAAGGGATAGGCTGCCCATCCAGTATTCTTGGGCTTTCCTTGTGGCTCAACTGGTTAAATAATCCGCCTGCAATGTGGGAGACCTGGGTTCAATCCCTGAGTTAGGAAGATCCCCTGGAGAAGGGAAAGGCTACCCACTTCAGTATTCTGGCCTGGAGAATTCCATGGACTATATACAGTCCATTTAACTTGCTTACAGTAACATAGTTTTAAGTAGTTTTCTTGATTGTATTTATGCTTGTGATTTTATTTACATTCATTTCTAAACAAAATGCTTTTGTAATCTGAACAAGTGTAAATTATCTCAAATTTCAGTTTAAAGTCAAAACCATGATTTTATTTTATAAATAGACATTTTAATAAGTTGTCATTTTAGGGATAGTCCTGTCCATATAAACTTCTATAGTTTAATTATAGAGTCTTAATTCCTAATGAATTAAACTTGGTTCTTATTTCAGCACAATGTTGGAAAATTAGTATAGCCATTTGGAAAAAAGAAAGCCACCAAAGAATTCACATAGGCAGTTGAATTTAAGTAACAAAGAGGCATTCTGTATTATTCAAATTTTAGGTCTTCAGATGTATTTTAAAATATTCAATTTGTTTTTGCTGAGAATGCTATGGAAAATCTTGTGAATTTTATCAGTCCCACATCCACCCGGATCATAACTCTCTAGTAGGAAGCTGGGTTTATTTGCATGTAATAACATTCACTTGCATATTTGACTTCTATTAATTTATATCTTTCCTTTCAGTTACTTTTAGCAAGTTTCCTGGATTGCATTTCATTATAGCTATTTGTAGAATTATCTTCTGTTGCATTTATTTTCATTATTTTTCCCTTTGACTGGATGAATGTCTTTTGTCTATATCTAATCCAGTAATATACAAAGACAACATTTCTAGGGCAGCATTCTTCACAGTAAAATATACACATCTCATTAAATACATAGGACCATCACTAGGGGGGGCAACAAGTAAAATAATTTATATTTCTAATTACTTTTATTCCATTATTTTAAATTTTAGTTTTTTATATATTTTAAAATTTAAATAAATAGTAATACTTGTATAGAATTTAAGACTAAATAATATACATATAATGGGAGTGAATGATCCAAAACTTTTTACTCGAAGTATGCATTCAAAAAGTCTTAGAGTCCACTGGGCTAGACAGAAAAGAACTAAGGAAAGAGTAAAAAGACTGGTTAAGATGAAAAATCTATGAAGAAACATAATAAGGGTTATAGGCCAAAATGGAATAACATTTCCCTATTTCTTCCCCCTTTAAGTAACCATGTTGAATCTTAAATTTTCTTTGACTCTAAGACAATACAGGTTTGAATGATATCAAAGATCACTAATAATCTTTGCTTTGATGTTTTTGAAGAACTATAAAATTACAGGGTTTAAAAATTGATGAATTAAAAAACCTATGACTACATTAGACATTATTTCAAAATGAAAATATATTTTACTAGCACAAAAAGATAATTGTTTTCTTTTTCCTAGCTTTGACTTTTTATAGAGTTGGAATTGTGAAATTTATGTACTACTTTTGCTATTAGTAATAAAACCTTTCCTGATCAATTTCAATAGGAATGTGTTTTGTTTCTGATATATATTTTTATGTAGTGAATTCTGAAAGTTAATTTGTTTTATAACTTTATTAACAAGAATACATTGTTGGTTAATGGTGTTCTTATGATGTGTAGTTTTAGAAGTTTTAATCTAGCAATCCCTTTTTCTAGGTTATAGGTTGAGTCCTCAAACAGTAACTACCATTGTCAAACGTTACGGCAAGAATGGCAGAATCTTCTTTGATGATTATGTTGCTTGCTGTGTGAAGCTTCGAGCATTGACAGGTATGGACCATTTATGGGCACAGCATTATGGGACTTTTTTCCCCAAATGATGTCCCTCATTTTCTTCAGCAAACTGATAGTATTATGTGTCTTCCCCTCATTATTTACTGTTAAATCTTATCAGAGTTCTAAGGCTTTAAAACTTTAGGAATATAAATAGTGAAAAAATGTTATAGCCCAGTTTTGGAAAATTTTCTTCATATCTCAGTGACCTGGAACATGAAAAAATCACAAGATTTACTAGAGTGTAAAATTATTCCTTTTATAATACCTGGGGGCACCAGTTATTTAAAACTAGATTTTAAACTATAACACAGAAAATAACTTCTTGTTTAAAGATTTCTTTAGGAGAAGAGACCACTTGCAACAAGGGGTTGTGAGTTTCGTATATGACGATGTGAGTATCCTGTATTACTTTGGATATTTATACTGTGTTCTATGTGTGTTCATAGTGATCAGAATGTAAATGATCTCTGGTTTCAGTAGTGGAGATAATATATTTTAAAAACCGTATTCTTTTTCTATAGTTTTCAGTATAACTCAAATATAAATTCAGTAGTGGTATAAGTAACCAATTTGACTTGATATTAAACATAAAAATACTTTAAACTTTTATGACAGTGATTTTGGCAGTTTATGTTCCAAATCATTTTTAAGGGCAAATTTATAAAGACTGTTTTACTCGTGATGATCTTTCTTCTGAAAGAGATAGGAGATGTTCATCTATGATAGGTAATGGAACTATTCATTTCTCATTTCAGTTGTTGCTATTAAGCCGAGTCCATGTTTTGGTTGTTTTTGAATTGAAGCTACAGGAAAGGTTATATTTCACATGTTCTTAAGTGTTCCAGGGTTTTGTTTGTGTTATGTGGAAATTATAAGGTCAACTTTATCCTACTAGTATAATACTGGTTTGAGTTACAAGCCTTAGACAGTAGAAATTTCTCCTCTTGAGAAAATGCTTCTGTGGAATATAATTAGAGACAAAACATTAAGACAAAAACCATGTGGTTGTTACCAAATGATGATTTTGCCTGTTATTAGTTTTTGCAGGGCACAATGGCAATTTGAATGTCTAGAATTTGAAGGCTGAAGAAATACTGTGAGTTTCTCTGCTTAGAAGAAATGAACTGGACTCCTTAGAATTAAAGCTTCTAAGGCTTTTCCATATTCCATATATTGAATCTCTTCTCTGAGTTTTTACTTTAGCTAACAGTGTAAAGCAATAAAAGAGATGTTTTTGTATTTGGAATATTATTGCTTTTAGTAAGCTTATAACTTTAGAGATCTCTGCATAATCAACATAGGTGTATAATTAAGTGATATAAATACCTCTTAACTTTAATTTTCTTTCTTAATTACAAGATAGATTATATATTTTGTGAAAAGATAGATTGTATAAGAAGCTAAATGATGAAAGCCTAAATAAAACTAATTTATACTTACCTGAAGGTTACAAATTATATTTTGAAAAATTTGTTTGCAGTTGTTGGTATTTGAAGGTGAGCCAGAAAGGGAAGCCTAGATTTTGTGCCATCTTTATAGTAGGGCTTTTTATTTGCTCACATAATCAGAAAACAGAAACTTGTGACTCTTCGCCTGTGAAGAAAATTGTAGTTCCTAAAATTTTATCCTGAGTCACATTTGGTTCAGTTCGGTTCAGTTGCTCAGTTGTGTCCGACTCTTTGTGACCCCATGAATCGCAGCACGCCAGGCACATTAGGTGGACCATAAATTAATCTATGGTGAAATAAAATTCCAAGAGGCATTGTTTTTCCTTTTTTGATTTTTTGCAGTATATGTTTTTCTTCAGTGTGTTTTATTGTCTTCTGTGGAACAAAATTCTTAATGAACATAACTTCTTTCTCTGTATAGATAACCTAAAATGGCATCTTTGTTTAAATTTAGGTTTTCTGCAAATGACATATTTTTAATGAAATGTCAATATTTAAGTTTGTTATTTTAAACTAAATTGTTTATACATACTGCTATTAGCTATTTATAACATTTTAAAAAAATCAAGTAACCTACCACTTTGTTTAAATGTTTAGAAATTATAGGTTTGACTTTCTTGACAGCATTAGTCTGTGATTTTGACATTAGTAAACCCATAAGTCTTTCTCAGTAAGTGTAATGTGGGTCCTGAGCATGGTAGACAGCATTTCTGAGTGGCATTACTATGAAAATTGAAAGTGGAATCACCAGGTTCTTAGCATTTTAAGATTACTGATATAAGTTGTTGTAGTTAATCAGTCCCTTTCTTGGCAAACACACCTCAGTCTTTCTAAATGAAGAGTTAGTAAACCACATACATTTATTACACTTTAACTGAATATCTTCTAGCTTAAAGGTGAATACAAAGTAACATAATTTTAATATGGCTTGTGATCAAATTAATAATATAGTTTTACATGGAAGTTTCATAAAAATGGAGGATGAATGGTAGTCTCTTGAAAAGAAAAAAAACCTTTTATAAAGATACAGAATTGTAGATCAACTTTCACTTTAAAAAAACCTGGAAAGGAAGTAATGTATACCCTTGTTGATATTGATAATTTTACATAATTAGCTGTCAAATTCATTTGGCCAGATTTATAAAAATGTGTGATAAATAACTCATGTAATTTTGTCCTCTGGCTGTTAATTTTTTTCATGAACATATATTTGATAATGTAAGAGCATGTTAACTGAGCCATAAAAGATACAGAATTCTAATTAGCAGTGTTGTAGGAAAGAGATTATATAAACACACTGTGTATCATTCATGTTGAATAAGGGTGATACCATGACTCACCAGCATGGAATCTTAACATACACTTTGTACAGTTGGTTGAGTTATTGTACTATTCTGAGGTCAGTTATAATTTTCCTTATTTGGACGCTCAGAGTTGAGGTCAAACTTTTAAAATGGTATGACATGAGTCATATGAGTTTTGTCAAATGACACTCTGAGGTAGAACTTTTACATGTTTCTCTTTAACTCATCCTTTACCAAAGGTGTTCCTATGACTTTTGGTCATAGGAGGTCTGAAGAAGTTCCCAGGACCAAACGTATTTAGGAAAGCCTCATCTTCCTCAGAAAGCTTAATAAAACCTAAGGTACAGAAAATCTCAATTTTATTTGACTCAATTTTTTCTGAAATTTTTTTAACCTCAGAACCCTTCCTCTTAACAAAACTGATATTCTATGCCAATCCAAGCTGGTTGTCAGACAGTTGTTTTGCACTTCACATTAGATAATCCTTTTTTTTTTTTAATCCATAGAATTTTATTTGCATTTAGCCCCTTTTCAAATTTTGCTTATACTAATGAGGAGAACATAAATCTAGAAATAAGATTTGTGACATCATCACTTTCCTTCCAAATTCCCAAATTAACATTATTTCAAATACTAGGGTCATTTTGGCCTTCAGGACAATTACATATTTTTCTAGTGCTCAGTTTTCTAATCTGTACACATTAGAAAATCTTATATAAACATTAGCCATAGAGAATACATTACCAGGATTTTTCTGCTAGAAGGCAATTCATATTTTTAATGCTTTTAAAATAGTGTAAACAGAATCTATTACTAAGGTAAAAATTAAATCATTTTATAATGAACATGAATGTGAATATAGTGTGGTAGTTTGTACTGATTAACTCATGCTCCAGTTTTCTTATGATGATGTAAATTATTAAATCATGTACACTCTCAATGTCTAAGTGCTTTTATTTATACAATAAACATGTTTCCATGTCATTTTGAGAATTTTTTAATAAACATTCAAATAGCTTGCTGTAAAGTTTTGCATCATACAAAATCTGTAACATATATATTAAGAGATTCTTCAGTTCAAATAACAGTGCAGTAATTCACCTATGCTTAAAAGACTGCCAAATGATTAAATGTCAGGTATTGCACTTCTATTTTGAGTGGCAGTTTACACATTTTAAATTACATTACAGCGGGTAATCAATACTATTGGAATCTTAATTTGGTCCACTTTCAAGTGTAATTTCAAGGACTCTGTTCATTTGATCTATCAAGCATGCATTCAGAAACAAAATGTAATAGAAAGATGTCAAGTGATATGTTTATTTCCAGAGAAGGCATTTACCCTGGAAGAGAGTAAAATTTATTAATGTAGTTAAAATCTGTGTAATTGAAAATATAAATTGTGATTTCTTTAAGTAAAATATATAAATCAAGGTCACTGTTATGGCATTACAAAACTGAACAAACAAATACTATATGTCAGAAGTGTGCTTTTCTTTGTCCTTTTATGTTTGACAGACATAAATGATATGTTTATTTTTTGTAGCAGTTTTCTGGGAAATTAATAGGAGTAAATTTGTTAAAATCTGTTAAATCTAGTGAGTAACATTCAATACATTTTTCAGGTTAGTATATTCTTCTTTTCTCTTAAACTTTAAAATGCAACCACGGGTGTTTTATTACTTTGAAACATATTACAATATCACATTTTTGTTGGTCACAAATCATTTTCATAGCAAATTGAGCATTTTTAAATAAATGTATAATGCTAAGGTATCATCTAAGAGTCTGTCTTGATTTCATAATACTAGATGATACAAAGAAAAATATTGAGAACTTGTGTTATAGTGATGAATACAGGCAGGGCTTTTAGAGGAATACTGTTCAAATAAGTTACAGTCTAGAATAAGGTCATAAAATTACATATGTCTTTATTGAATTCAAATTGTCCTGTAATGTGGAGTTCTGAGCACAAAACTACTTCGCAGAAAACTGGGAAAGTTAAGAAAAATTTCTCTGTCTTCACTATCAGATCATTATTTGAATCCTGGGAAACTTGCCCTCTTGTTTTTTTGCCATGTCTACTTATTTTAAAAACCATAGTAAAGAAAAGAACCTTAGATTACTTAACATTCCTTTTACCCATGTAGCTTGGTAATATACAGCGTTGTGTATTACTTTTTGAGCATTCAAATTTCAGATATGCTTCTTTATCTGAATACACAGTACGTAGACGTTGGCGGCAAGTCTGCATTGCTATGATGTGCCAACTGTGAGGGGAGCGGTAGGCTCCTTGCCTGTGTGCTGCTTGGGTCTTCAGGTGTGCCCCTTCTTCACCGCCAGAGATGTGGCAGTTTGGAAATCTTCCAGGGGGTGAGAAGAATTGGTCTAGGTCATACTTAATAGCTATATTCAGAGACAAGTATGCCAGGAATTAGCACCCCTTCTTCTGATACAGTGTATGTGTATGTGTCTATGTGTGTGCCCTTGCATGGGGGGGAGACAGAACCTTTTCCCAGAAGCATGAAAATATAAATATGTACTTTAGAGATAGTTATTTGCATTTTAGTTGACTGTATTTAATCACATTTTATATTGTCATGATTACTGAAATTGCAAAGGATAACCTGAACATTGCTAGTATGGATATTCCAGAAACATACTAATTAAAGATCCATATTCTTTTGAAAATTATAGGCCACTTTAAAAAGACTTTAGGGTTAACTGAACTTGTGAATATGTATTTAATTTCCCAAAGCTATCTAAATGCATTGCCCCTACATTTATCTTAAGGCAAGAGAATCTTTTAAAAGATATTTTGTTTTTTCATACTTTGATTCTTATTTTTTAATCAGCTTCACTTCTAGATAGTACAGTGCTTTCTGCTACTCTGTATTTGGCTTGGTTTTTTATTTATCAAATAGGGCAATGTTTTCTCGGTTTTTTAAACCTTAAAAGTGAATAGTGGGTAATTTCAACCCTAAACAGACAAACAGCCCTTAGCTAAGAACATTACATGTTATGATCAATCAATTTTATTTAAAAGTTTTCTTTAAAGATAATTTGATTAAAAAAAAATAATAGGTAAATGATTCCAGGGAAGAATTAAAAATGTATGAAACATAGGCAAATGAAAATTGTATCCCAATATTTTCATTCTAGATGAAAAATATGTATCAAGCATACATTATAAAAAAATTTATCTCATGCAAGTTAAAGCCTGATTAGTCATTGGAAATTTTAAATAAATAGTAAGTGTTTTAGTAAATTACTATTGTGTTCTTGAGGGGCAAAAAGTGAAGGGTTGTCGTTTGTTTATTTTGAAATTTAATGCTTTTTACCACTCAGTCCAGCTTACTAGCGCCCCAGTGGAACTTGGTAAAATTGTAGCACTGTTAACAATTATGTGATTTTGTGAAATATATCAGCACCACCATGCCTGTATCTATCTCTGTATCTAGTAAAATGTTGGAAAGAGTTGGCTTCCCTAATAAAAGTATCCTAAGTAGCTAATGAGATTTACTTTCTTTTTCCCCAAAATAATATCTTTTACAAATTCTTGAATTTTCATGTATAAATAGATCAGAAATTATATGCTTCATTCTTAAATTATGTATATATACTATATTTTCAATACAACTTGTACACTTTTAGCTACCAAAATTTTGCAACCATTTTTACATGAAATTTACAGTTTTCTTATTTACAGTTATTTGTGGAAGGTTATTGCAAAACTAGTTGTGCAAGTAAATTACATTGTCAATATCACATACCAATCTGAAGAAAATATTTGCTAAAAAATAAATATTTCTGCACAGAGTATTTCAAAAGCATCATGATTTCATGCTACATTATGTGCATAAAGACTAGGAAATATACGTGTTTTGGTAGATTGTTTCATTACGTTTAAAGCATTCCAAGGTACTTACTACTTAACCGATGTGAGCAAGCTTCTTTGTATCAGATGACTGACATTTTCCAGTAATTACACACATTACTGTTTGAAATGTATTATTATTTAACCAGCAAACATTCTCATACACAAATTCCTATCAAAATTATAGAACATAAATTTCAGCTAAAAATAGGTAATTTGCCTTTAAAGTTGGCAGGTGCCCAGATTAAGAACTAGGGATTCCCCAATATTTTTATCTATTTCCTTAGTATTTGTTAGAAGAGTACCATATTATTTCAATGCTATTGTTAACTATAGGGCCATTTTAATGAAACTATGTAAAGCAGTATTATAAGATTACAGATCTTTGAATTGTACTCCTGAATAACACAAAAATAATGGGATTATGTGAGATTTTCTCAAATACTCAAACAATATATTATCAGTATTTAAAAATACAGGTTAAATGCTAGCAGTTGTAATTATTTGATTATTTTCAACTCAAAAACAGCATTAAAATACAGACAGTGGAAGTAGAATACAGATTAAACATATAGTGCTTTATAACCACAGTTGTGCTAAATTATTTTTTGTCTCTTAAAACAAATTAATTAAGTCGCAGATGTTATGACTGCAATTCAGGAATTCATCTGGGTTTTGATATTATAATTAACTTTTCAAGAGTAACCACATTACTATTGCCACTTCTCAAAATAAAAATATTTTGTTGGGAGCATTTCTGTAGTAATTCTTGGTGTTCTCATTTGAAAGTTGAGTGATGATTAGTAGAACAATGAAATTGGTCAATTTTTCTTAACATTGCATTTCTATAGATATGTTATTCTAGTCATAGTAATAATGTGTTACTTTTAAATAACTTAGCATCTCTCTTAACCTCCATTTAGTAGTTTGTATAAATAAGTCATAATAATTTCTTTTTCATGCTGTCAATTATTAAGAATTCATATGGGCCAGAAGCTTAGTGTTGTGACTGGTTTTAAAAAAAAAAATAAAGGATCTTGACATTTAAAAAAAAAAGTATTCATGTCTTCCTGTGGATATTGCATATTCTTACAGTGTATTTGTACCACAAAAGCATGTAATGAATTGTTCTAAGCTTGAGCACTGATCAATCACAATACCTAATACTGTATAAAGCATTTAAAAAGGCTACCCTTTTAGTTTTTAAAAGGTTGACATCATTTCACAATAAGTTAATGAGAACCACAAGAAAACAACTTAAAAGGAGGACACATAAGTGAGAGGGACAAGGGGAAGCTATCACATACCTAAAAAACAATTGCAATGTAGATATATTAATAATTTCATGGATCTTGGACAAAAGTAATATTGGACAAGTATTGGGGTACACATGCACGCATTGGGGTGTTATGGCAGAGGAAGCTTCCTAATGCTGGCTTTCTCCTTTTCTGAGCAGATAGATCTTTGCGAATTGTGTGAGAATCTATAGATTCTCTAGATCTATAGGTTCTTCCTTATAGATTTTTGTCATGAGGTTAAATACAGGTAGTGTCAGGCAAGGGAAAGAGCACTAGAAGGTTTTTAGAAGACATAAGCGGTGCTGCGGCACTAGTACCCTAATACCACCATCTTTGTGATGATGCATCAAGTCTTATAGTTTTATTGTACCTTGCAGTTTACAAAGCACTTCCACAAATATATTTCAGACTCCTTAACACCCCTTTGAGATACTTAAGTTATTATCTCATTTTTATAGTTTTGGATACTGGAGCTCACTGAAGACTTTGGCTTAACAGTGAGTAGAGGAGGTAGGATTTGAGTTCAGATTGACCACACTGAGTCTCTAGCCATCACTACTATTCCACACTAGAGTTTAGCAGGCTCGTTCTGTACAATGTATCTGTGCCATGAGGGAATGGGCCTTGATGTCTGAAAAGAACCATTAAGACCGTGAGCTTCTATTTTCTGAAAAAACATACATTCTTTCAAAATTGTATTTTGAAAATTATTTTAAAATAACCATTAGGGAATTATATGATGGATTGAAAGAGGCTTCATTAGGGAGCCAGTCTTCATGGAATACATACTAGTTGTACTGAATTCAACAGACCATTTTTGCACACTTTGCATTTAACATCCATTCAAAGTAGATATGTTTGTAACCATGAGATTCATACTCTCACAATTATTACTGTAAATAGTATCATTTTAAAGCTATAAACCTAACAGTGCAAACTACAATTAGGAGAGAGAAAACAATAGCTACACTTGGCATTTTTCTGAAACAAAAGCTTTAGTCTTGGTTCCAGCCATTTAGTTGGAGACGTTGCACATTGTGCAAAAGCTAAATTGTGGAAAATTGTTTATTTTCCTGATTGCTTTTAATGTTATGTTCCTGGATGACAGCCAAAGAATCTAGCATTTTTGAGCATCTACTATGTGCCAGGCACTCTCCTACATATTATCTTATTTCCTCCTCAGGTATTTTCAGGGCGGGTACCATTATCTCTGGAAAAAGACTCAAAAAGGTTAATTAATTTGGTTAGGGTCACACAGCTATTAATGAAAGAACTCGTGCTGAGACCCAATTTGGTCTAACTGCAGAGCACTACATGAGTAATTCTCAAAGTTTTCATGCGCATCAGGATCATATGGAGGAGGGCTTGTTATAACATGACTGTTGGCCTCACTCCCCACCAAAGTTTCTGATTTAATAGAATGGGTGTGGTCCAAGAAAAGGCATTCTTAACAGGTTCCCAGGTGGTTGGAGCTAGTGCTGCTAATTCAAGGGCCACCCCCGACAACATCATCATCTTGTCTTCTAGGTGCCTCTTTGAACTCACTTGATAGACACATTGGTTGTACAGCAAAAAATATTACTTGAAATCTAGTAACATTTAAAATTTTTGTAATTTATATGAATTTTGATTTACAATTAGAAATGTACTCAAACAACTGCTCTACTTTGGGGTTTTTAACCATGGATAAGCATTTGAAAAACTCCAATTCACTTTTAGTAACTAGTTCTACCAGATTTCCTTTTTGACCATAAAAAGCATTCAGAGGAAATATACTATTGTTAATAATTCCTATTTTAGATAGGCATTTCGGGTGATAAATTTTATCCTTAGATAACATATAATAGGATTTTACAATAACATTTGGATAAGGACCTTGTTCTTTTAGGCATTTAAGAACCATTGGTAAGGATCAACCTCCAGAAGGACCCTGAGAGCAGCAGTCAGGAAGAAAAGAAAGTGAAGTTGCTCAGTCGTGTCCGACTCTTTGTGATCCTGTGGACTGTAGCCTACCAGGCTCCTCAGTCCATGGAAATTTTCCAGGCAAGAGTACTACAGTGGGTTGCCATTTCCTTCTCCAGGGGATCTTCCCAACCCAGGGGATGAACCCGTGTTTCCCGCGTTGCAGGCAGACACTTTACCATCTGAGCCACCAGGGAAGCCCTATACATGTTAAACCTGACACCAAATGCTATTCCGCCCTTAGTTTCCTTATCTTACTCGAAGAGTCAGTAAGGTCATCAGAGTCAGCTCTGATGACCAACCTATTATAATGGACTTAAGAAGCTATCCTGTCCCAAATGTAACCCTTCCTTCCATATATGTTGAATGAGTGATTATTTTAAAACCCTGCAAGAACATGCCTTCAGCATTTTTCATTCCTGGTTTTCTTCTCAACTAATTAAGAGAAGACTCCCCTACAGGGTAAACTGGTAAGTCTTTCAAATTGATGCTCAGTAATTAATAATATCAGAAGACATCTAACTCAGATAAATTTTAGATTAAGATGCCATTTTATTTAGACCTGGAGACCAGGTAATATTATTTTTAGGTGGAAGCCAAAAGGTGTTATGTTAATACTTCTAATCACCTAGAAGAGCAGTTGCTATACTGCTGTTATTGGCTACAGTAGTTAACCTGGCCCTCAGCAGGATCCCACGATGGAGGGATCAGACTGTGACTGGGGAAAATGACAGTGACTTTAGGGATTAGATATTTGGCTAGGACAAGAGGATGAATTTTGTAAATTAAGACAACTGCTTTGGTTTAAGTCGTTAAGTCTTCTGATGTCTATCATCAACGTGACTCACCATATCTTTATATTGCTTGGGCTAAAAAGCTAATATCCTGTAGGAATGGACCTTCCTAATCCTATCGCACCCTCTGAGACTTGGATTTTAATATCAAGAAATTCTTTTATGTTGAGGAATTACAAAGAAAAAAATGTTCATGCTATACTAGAATTTAAACAAGCTGGATGCTTGCACACCACTTCCCATGTTCCTATTCCTTCATGCTTAGTTTTTATAAAGAAGTATAGAAGCTTTATGTGGGAGGCTGAATTTTATGTATGTCATACCAAATGTTGAAGCTGAAGCATTCACTAATCAATCAGATCTGAATTCCTCACCTGCCAGATATTTTCTCACTATAAATGAACATTCTCTGGTGAATTCATTCTGAATTTCCCTGGAGCTTGGACTGACAATCCTTCTGAAATTTGTTGCAGCTGCAAAAATCTGCCTACATACAGAAACAAAATCCCTAAGTTGTCCACTGGATCAGTTAGCCATTTCTCTTTCTCCTCTGCTAGACACCCATAAAAGTTTGTTGAGTGAGGAAAGGAAATCATCTGTTAGCCCCTAAATTTCTATCTGCATAACACCAAACAATTTGGAAAGCTGGCTAAAATTATCATACTTTTATTGAATTGACTGGTCTGTGTACACACTCTGTCATGTGTATTTGGTTGCTTATGTTTTTATTTTCAAAAATTAAGCAGGGATAAAACATGCCTAGGCCTACAGATTGCCTCCACACAGATTATCAATTTATGTGACCATTAAACAATATATAGGGAGCAATTTAAGGTCACTTTATTTATATTTTAAATAGTGCAAAGTTTTTGTAAATTTAAATAAGTTGCTTGTATTTGAAACTAATATACTAGTCAATGGTAAAAGTAAGTCAATAGATTATATATTTCTATCCTAGAGGGACAGAAATAAATCCATTTAATAACATACACAGATACAGTGTGTCTTTAAAAATATATATAAGTGTAAAACTTAGTAAAAGATGAAGAAACTTTCAAAAGTTTTGACATTTTGTTCAGAAGGAAAGGGTACAATGAACCAGTCCATAATAAATTTAAAGTTGTACTCAAATCAATTAAAAAATAAAAGGTCTTAACTGGAATTTGGCTAATCAGAATCTTAAATTAACTTGCAACTTATCTGTACGCTGATTTTACGAGAGGCATATGTCACCACTCTCCCAAAATAATCTAATAATTGAATATATTAAAATATATTCCATCATATATTCTGATATTTTGAATCAATATATATTCAGCCCAATTCACATATCATAGATTTTCAGTTACTCTTTGATTAGTAAATGTGTTTGAATAACCAAATAAAATTGAAAATTTTTTTCTGCTGGTTTGTCCATTTTCTTTATAGATAGGTAAATGCATACTGTTTTTTCTGTAGCTGGAATTAGAAAGTCACAGAACAGCATACCTTTAATGGAAGCTAGTTTTGCCACATAAATCCACTAAAATTGCACAGTTTTTGGAAAGAAAACAATGTGTGCTAATTTGATCAAAAGTCTTATTTGATCAAATTCAGTATTGCCCTAAAATGTGAGTCAGAAGAAAGCTGTGGATACTAGTTTGTGTCGGTAGCACTTCAGCAGTTCTTAAGATGACTCCCTTCCAACACCACCCACCAACAAAAAAGAAAATAAAAATTAGAGAAACTTGTTTCTAAGCATTTAAGGAAATGTGCCAATGGAAAATATTTTAGGGAGTTTGTGAATACAGTTGTGAATACAGTTAGAGAAAGAATTTTAAATAGAAAGGCCTTTTGGTCCTCATTAAAGCTGGCCTATATTCATGTATTTGGAAATGGTTTCCTATACTGTCAGAAATTTATAACTCTAAAACTGTATTTTTTTTCCAGTGTGCTAGAATGAATGTAATTATCTATAAACATCTCAATCCAGAAGGATATCTGTTCTCAAAAGTGACCAGGTTCCCTTTCGCCTGCCTCCTTGAACTTCCGTGAGTTGAGGATCATCTGAGTTGCATCCATGAACAATTTTATCCTCTGCTTTCCTGCTTGGAAGGCATTTTCATAGCAAAGTACTGGTTTAGTAAAAGCAATAAATAGGAGTCTCCATGCAAGAGAAATTGGAGTTTCCTAACATGCACATGATTCAAAAAATAAAAATAAAAAGTAAGGTGCCTTGAGATGCTGGCAGTTTCAACATTTGGAACAGAAGAGTTCATACATATATTTACATCCTAACTGCTCAATTTTACCTTACAAGCGTCAATTTAGGAAAATATACAGTACTTTTGCATATAATGGTACCTTGTGAGCCCCTGAGTCAAGTAGAGAGGATTTAAATACAAAAAGGAAAACAGCCATTAAAAGCACTTACATTGTATGTGGAATAAACAGTACAAAATGATTATTTCCCCGGAAGACCAGGATCAGAAACATGCCTATGAAGACCCAAGACTCCTACAGTGCTTAGGGATGAATCTGTCAAAGAGGGATGCCTAATTGGATGAAGGCAAGTTTTCCTTTGCCGTGGGGGGTGAAGCTCTAAAGAGATATCACTGTCTTGTTTTAAAAGTGAAGTCAAGTTGTCTTCCGAAGCGGTGTTCAGATGTACTCCACTTGAGAGGGATTCTTTGGATTTAAGTTTAGATTTTTCAAGGTCTAGAAATTCAGGACACTGATGAAAGAAAAGAGAAGAAAACACATTTTTATAATTCATTTGGACATATTTCTAAATGACACCATGAAATCTAAACATGCTTACTTCTCCCATAAATCTGTATTTGATTAGTGGTCTTAACCAATCTTTCCCTCTCAAAGGTGGGTCAAGACATTGGCGGTCAGACGTCAGTTTAGATAATCTTACCCAACCATTCCAAGATTTTTAATTTTACTCTGAAGCCATATCAGATTATTATTATTTTAAACATAATATTTCACACTGAGTTTTCCAGATGAGTTTTAACTCAAAATTCCCAACGTAACTGGGATCAGAAAGGTGGGTCATTTGGTGAGTACATTTGGAGAACACAGAAAGAAAAAGAAAGGACGGAAAATCAACCATCCCTTGGCAGAAAATGTCATGGAAGTCAACTGAAAACAAAAAACAAGCTGCATGGTTTCACATGTTTCCCAGTTATTCAAAACCAGTTAGAGATAAATCAATCTCTACCTTCATACTTCAGAGAGATTGTATTATTTTCCTTCAGGCACATTACTCTGTGCTATTAAAATAGTTTCATTCCCCAGAGCATTTTTCCACTCAATCCCCAAACTTCTAAAAAAGTTTTTACAAGATTGTTCTGTGAATTCTTATTTAAATCGCTGTTCTTAAGTCCAGTTTGGCCACAGTATTTAAGTGATTAAGAAAGGTTCCCAAAATGGAATTCCAAAGGAATTACACTTTCCACATTAACAAAATCAGAGGGCTTCCTCACAGGACTTCAGAGGAAAAATAAAGGACACTAACATTTCTCCTACCATCATCAAGGTGAGAAACTTTTAGAGCTCCTTAGTGATGGGTGGGCACAGATGTGGTTATTATCTGATTACTCCTGGTCTCAGGTCTTGTCTGGCTGGCTGCTATGTCTTGCCCCTTCCTTCCCCAGATCCTGTTCAAGAGTGTCTCTAGAGCAAATTACAAACTTTATCTAAACGTTTTTTGGACCCAGGGGTAGTCTTTAGTTTTCAATGTTCTACCATTTGTAAACTTAAGTAGATTAACTCTTGAAAAAAGCTTTTTCTTAAAAAAAAACAAATTTCTTAAACATTTCTTAAAAAAAAATACTAGTGTCTTAAGATCACTCTTCTAGGTCCATTGTTCTCAAGCTTTAAATGAGCAAAAGAACTGGGGAGAAAGGGATGGAGGGAAGCTTGTTTAAGACAGAGATTACAGGGTTCATTCCCAGATGTTCTAATTGAGTAGAGACAGAGATGGACATGAGAGTATGCATTTTCTGCAGTAGCCCAGGTTATTCGATTCTGATTCAGATGGTCCCTGGAAACACATCTTGAGAGACGCTCTTTGTTATACGCTACCTATACTCACCTGTGAGGAAGGACTGAAACTTCGATCTGTCTTGATGGACGCTACCGGATGACTGGTTCTCATCAGGCGGATGGTGGGTCTCTGATACTCTCCTCCTGCAGTTACCATGCTATAGGCTGGTGGGACCACAGTGGTTTGTTTCTGCAGCAGCTGTAAGATGGTCTGGATGTCTGCAGTCATTTGGGATTCAAGTCTGCAGGACAAACAGAAATGGGAAGACAGTCCTAAAATAGTTCAGGATTGAAAAACATTTGAAAAAAATTGCAGCAGCACCACCAAACAGAATTGTGGCCTTGCTTTACACAAGAAGGACAGGAGAGGGAGCACGGAGACGCTTACTTGCTATATCACACTAATGGCTCTGATAATGATCATTGCTCCTGTTCCTTTAATAAGATCTTAACAGAAAAACATCAGAATGAAAAGACTACATTTTCACAGTGTACATTGTATTACATTACAGTTAAGCTTTATTGATTTCAAAATGGAAAACACATTGAGAATCTATTTTTAATCAGTCATTCTCTTTGCTTTTAAGTCGGGTTTTGGTCAGTTTCTCATGGACGTTTTATTTACTCTTTAAAAAAGAGATATTATAGCACATTTCTTTCATAATTGCAACAATTGGATGATTTATTATGTGTTTCAAATTTATATTATCAATATTTTATGTTACCTCTCTCCTACTCACATCAAGTATTGTATATTATTCACTACATTCTTCCTTAATGTTAAGTACTGTCAAATGCTAAATTCCTTTCCCATCTATAGTTCAGGGCCTTTGGTATTTAGAAACAGACCAAATATAAAAGTTCACTTGCTTCTATAGCCCATCTGGCTTGTAAAATACCAGCCTGATCATTTTCCCCCCAAAGTTCACAAGTAGCCAAATGGCCTGTTAATTTCATTCTCATTTTAAATTAAAATCAAGAGAAAAAACAACAGAATACAATGGGTCTGATTCTTCTCCTTTGCATGTGTTAACAGTATTAAAAAAGAATTTTGTGGGTATAAAACAGAAAATTTAGACCATATGCCTCTTGAGAAAGCTTTTAACTCTTTACTTGTTTGTGCTTACTATTCTGTTTCAATGGAAAATGCAAGAAAAAGGTAAATTGTACCCAAAATGTTAAAAGCATAGACTAATTTTGCTCAGTTATATACATGCTATATTTGTGAAGTTCACAATGGAGAGAACTTAACCTTTGATTTGAGAGAGAACAGAATAAACCTGGACAACATGAAAAAAGATCATTCTTCTTCTAGTTTTTAGAACTGACTAGAAATTTTCCTTCTGAGAATCATGGTAACTTGTATATTATTTGTACAGGTTCTCTATATTTGGTACGTATAGCCATGTAGTTAGTGTTTCCGAAACAAATAGCTATAAATTATACATGACTATGCCTTACAAGTGTCAAAACCACACAACAAAAATTTGAATTATCAACTAGTTTATTATCTACTTGTTACTCATTGTTCTAATATTTTTGTGGTGCTAACTCAACAGAGAAGACTCATTATTTTATTAAGCATCAATACTTTCTTTCATGCTTCAAAATACAGCACAAATTTTATCTGCATACCCAAATCTTACCTTATTCAGAATTAATTTCTCTTTCCTCTGAGTCCCCAAAGAAAATTCCATATTCATTGTAAATATTTCTGTATGAATTTATCCTATCATGAACAGCATTTAATATTTAGGGAGTAGCTTACACATTACATGTAGAAGGATTTGGGGGTGGACAGTGGAATAATAAAAACTTCATCAACAAATGAGATTAAAGACCCAGCAGAGAGTCAAACATTATGATAATGATTTTGATTCCTTACAAAACCTTTGTCAAACAGTAGTCATCTTCAAGAAACAGGATCTCTATATCACAGATTCTGTCTAGGTGAATAGTGTCTGAGAAGGAAAAACCTATTGGAAGTGTGTCTTCAGTAACAGCAGCATGCGGCCCATTAGTGGGACCATCACGTGCAGATGGGGCAGCTGTTGCAGGCTGAGAACAAGACTTAGTTGCTTGTTTCAGGAAAACTTTGCCTGAGAAAAATAAGTCTAAGGGAATAAAGAACATTCCTCCCTCAGGAAAATTCTACAGATTAACTCACTGGAGACAGCAAACTGATCTTGAGAGCAAATAACTTGCTTGATCAAATTTTATTTATCCATACTTGGTTTAAGATCCTCATGTCACTGTGTCCATCAATCCTGGACTATCATGTTATGAACTTAGCTCAAATCCCTCAGTTCTTCAACTTGAAAGGCCCAAGCTCCAAAGTCATATAAATACCCCACTTTTTACTTTCCTTTCTGAGATAATACTTAAGACTCTGTCTAGGTCAAGGTCTTCCTGCAGTGATTATGAATACTTAGTTTAGTTGTATTAACAGTAGTCTGATATTTTGCAATGGATTGAATGTTTATGTTGAAATGCTAATGGTGAAATCCTAACCACAATGTGATGGTCGTAAGAGGTATGGCCTTTGGGATGTAATTAAGTCATAAAGGTAGATGCTTCCTGAATGGTATTAGTGCCTCATAAGCCAGGGCCCCAAAGAGCTCGCTTCCTCCTATCATGTGAGGACACAGTGAGAAGACAGCCATCTATGAACCAGGAAACTTGCTCTCATTAGATACAGAATCTCCCAGCACTTTGATCTTGGACTTGCCAGTCTCCAGAACTGAGAAATATCTGTTGTTTACAAACCACCCAGTCTACTGTATTTTTGTTACAGCAGCCCCCAGAGACTAAAACATTCAAGAAGAAGATTTTAGTAAAGAATTTCTCTATTATGCATGGGTTGTATTTTCATGTTTTATGATTAGGGTCTACCAGTTTAATTGGAATGGACTCTTTGGATGACACTAAATAATCTATTCTACTCTGGAAGAATTAGAGAGAATTTTGAAAAATTCTAGCTTGGTCTTTGAAACAGAAAAGCTGAATTTTATAACTTTTTCTTTTGCCAGTGAAGGGTAGCAGCAGATGCCACCCCAAAATAAGCCACTTTGGCATATTGATTCTTTTGAGCTGTAGGCACTTGGAGAACAGCAAGTGTGGGGAGAGGCTTTCTCTGAACTTCTCTTATCTGCCTAAAGGCAGATATTCCAAAAGAAACTCAATTGTCATAAATCCCTTCTCTGGGAGTTTCAACAACCAGGGAAGATTGAATTTTGTTACAGAAGAGGCATCACACCAAGACAAACTTTGTCACAAACTATCACACCCATATTAACATATCATATATTAATGATAACATGTCATTCTTTCAAGGGATCATTCATCTATCTTAAAAATCATTTACTCTCTTCTAAGGGACCTAAATCCCCAGCCCCTTTCCCTATTAAGATGGTATTTAATCCTGAATTCTAAGGCACCTCAGGGAGTAACTCATTTTCCTCTGAATACCTCCCATGTGTATATGAGGTATACATGTTAATACATTTATGTTCTTTTTAAATTTTTCTTAATCTTTTATTATAGGGGGTCTCAGCCAGAAACTCAGAAAGGTAGAGGGAAATTTATTTTTCTTCCTCTACATCAGCATAGCTAAACAGCTGTGTAAAATGAATGTTTTCATTCACATACTATCAAAGACCAACAGTGTACCAGGCACAGTGTTCTGTAAGGGATGGAGTCAGCACTGAAAGCTTTTATATCCTCTCGGGCTTCCCTATACAAAGTGTGGTCAAATTTGGGAGCTTGTTAGAATGTGGATTCTAGACCTAGACTTAGAATCTACATTTTAACAAGATCCCCAGGTGATTCGAAAACATTAAAGTTTAAGAAGCATGGCTTTGGGATCAAGCATTAGTGATTTTCCCTAAATATGTATATCCGTAGGCATAATATATAAGTAAGAACATTTCTTATGTAAACCTTTAACCCCATATAGAGTTTAATTGGCCATTAAAGCAAAAAGCAGCAACCGCCAGGATGACTCAAGATAGACTATTTATATTTGTTTTTATTGCACTGTGTACTTAATATGTGTATTTGGATGAAACAAATGGGATAGAAATTTACAGTTCTACTACATTTGAACAGATGCTGAAGCTAAACAGAGTAGATCCAACTTAAGAAAGTATACCAGGATTCTCACCCTGCAAAGCTGAAGTTTAAATCGAGCTGCCTTCTTCAAACTTTTGCCTTCTAAAGTGGAGGAAACAGGTTCTTGGAGATGTCTGTGCAGTAAAAATGCAATATATTGGATTTTAAATCCAAAGAGGTTGAGTCAGGCAATAAAATGTTTTTGAGAGCTTGCTAGAATTTAGTAAAAGAAAGTAAATATATTCAAAAACATACAGATGCTAGGACATGTCAAAAAGATTTAGTTGCAGTTTGGCTATGAGAAAAAGTATTGTATAAAAGTAATTTTAAAACTAACATAATAAAATAATAACAGCTATTAGTAGTAACAGTATGTTAGTTGTTCAGTCATGCCTGACTCTTTGCAACCCCATGGACTGCAGCTCCTTTGTCCATGGGATTTTCCAGGCAAGGATACTGGAATGGTTTGCCATTTCCTTCTCCAGGGTATCTTCCTGATCCAGGGATCGAACCTGGGTCCTGCAGGCAGATTCTATACCAACTGAACTACCAGGGAAGCCCATTAGTATTAGTATTAATAGGTGGTTGCAAACAAAATGGGAACTAGGTATACATGCCCTTAAAATTTATAGTTTCAGTTCTAGGACACATTAAAGGCAAGTTTTTTCAGTGATCTTTGATTTACACCAGCAGTAACGATTGGCATCCATGACAAGGCAACAAGGGAAAATTAAAATCTCAAATTTCACCTTCAAGAAAGATCCAAATTAGATAACATAGAAATATATGCAGAGTAGAAGAATATGCTCTAACAAGTATGAATAATAGAAATGAAGTTAAGTTCATTGTTAATTATATTTTGTCTAACCACAACTCTTTGTATTTTATAGCATATATACTCCCCACATGTATTACATTAGTCTTCACAATAATATTGCAGGTCAGAAGAGGTCAAAAAAGGAAACTGAGGCTGGAGAAATTTAGATGACTTGACCTAGTAATTCTGTTAGTAGTTAAGTAAGAGGGTTATAACTTTAGGCTGAACAATTGTTAAGTGCTGTGCAAGTATTGTGCTGAAGAAATCACTGTCCCTGTCATTCATCCATTCATTCAGTCATTTTTTTTTTTTCCATTTACTCCAGGAATTGAATGCATACTACATGGTGACGCAGTGGTAAAGAATCTGCCCACAATGCAGAAGATGAAAGAGACGTGGGTTCTATCTCTGGGTTGGGAAGATCCCTTGAAATAGAAAATGGCAATCAGCTCCAGTATTCTTGCCTGGAAAATTCCATGGAAAGAGGAGCCTGGTGGGCTACAGTCCATGGGGTTGCAAACAGTGGTACATGACTGAGCCACTGAGCCACACACACACACACACACACACACACACACACACACACACGCCAAACACGCAAAGAAGTATGCAGGAATAGAGGAAGGTCAAGTTCAGAAATCTATCAGTTCTATGTGTAAAGTATGTATTTTGATATATATTATGGCTAAAAGATCAATGTAGCTTGGCATAAATAGAAGAGAGAGATAGGAAATGTAGTAATTAACTAAATATGCTTCTCTGAGCAATAATAAGTATGATCATGTCAAGTTCTTATACCTTAAATAGGAATTACTGACTCTAAGTAAGTGATAATCTGTTTTAATTTTCTCAGATATGTTTCAATTTTACAAGACTGATATTTGACAATTGAGAGTGGGATATAGATCTCAGTTTTTTAACTTTCAAAGTTTGATTAAATTGCATGAAAAAATACAAAACATATCATTAGTTCATGCAGTATTGCCATACTTTTCTTTGAAATTAAGGCATACGAATTTATTTAAATTTACAAATTAGTTGATTTTCCAATTCCTTTTGTCTATTTTAATTGCTAATTCATCTTTCATGATAATGTATATTTGTGTAGATACACATTTTTACTGTATTATTTAACACTGTATTATTTGACACTGCTCAATTCTGGCATAAAGATTTTTTTTTTTAAAAAAACCAATAAAACAACAAGCAACATCAACAAAACACAAGAAAAAGTAAGCATAGTAGCTAGTTTATGTGTATAAGCAAAACACATAGAATGTGGTAAGCACAGACAATGAGTAAGCAAGTAGTTTGTTAGACATGGGCAGACTTCATAAGATGCATTAAATACAAACAGCATGCTAGCAACCTGCAAAGACGTTCCAAAGATAGAACAGAAATATGATGTAACAAACCAGAGTATGGCTTATACTGTGGCCAAGGGTACTTGACCCTACCTCTCAGTGATGGAGTAAGTGTGTGTCACTGGTGTTGGGCAGTTTTTATCTGTGGACCTGTTTTGTGGAAATCTCGATTCTCATCCTCAGAACCACACCATCAGCAGGGAAAGCTGATGAGATATATATATATAAATGTCATGTAAATCAGGATTCGGGTTGTGCGATTCTTTTACCAGGATTGTACGTATTAGAAATGTGTTAATTACCCCATCTGGCTCTCCTCACTCACTGTGTGTTTTAAGTTGATTTGAGCATCTTAGTTTAATCCATGCAGTTTTTCATGTGTGACTACTGGAATACCTTTCCCAGTGGTATCCTGGAAAATACCTTGAATCAAGGTCACTTTCCACATGTAACACAACTAAAACAGTATCATACATCTATTTGTCTTAAATCTGATTGATCAGTTTAATTTTAAGGAACCCATGTAGATTTGGGTTAAGGGGTTCTATCCTTTCTAAAACCAAAATTTATTCCTTATCTTAAAAGGTCATAGGTCAAAGATGGAGGGAAAATGGAGAGGATCTGGGCTTCAACTCAATCACATTTTTGACAAATTGGCTGAAAAAATAAATGTTTAAATAATTTTGTCAATATTTTTAAAAATGCCATAAGATATAACTAAGTTACCAGGAGCCAACACAAAGTGTAAAAGGAGGATTGAAAGAGGAAGGGTGTTAGTCAACAAACTAAATGTGAATTATTTTGGGGGATTAAAAAAGGAAGTTTCTTAGACAAGCAATGCTGATGAGATACTGATTTTATGACGAGTAAAGAAAAAATAGGATTTGTGCTGTCAAAAGTGTGAAGTGTTCTAAATAAATGCTCCTTGTAAGACATTAATAATTCTGTCAACTTCTAGTCGTATTTAAAATGAGAAAGTGTATATGGAAGGCGTATGTGAGGTCTATGGCAGGATGAATTTGCTATTTACAAAGCGTAAAGCCAGACCCCACCAACGGCTTGGATTACATTATTCCCTTGCCTGGAATTGCTTATACCTGTTAAGCTGTTCCTGAAGCAAATCTAATCTTTGCTCCACTTCTCCATAGGTGAGGTCGCTTTCGGTTTCAGAGACTCCCCAGGCAGCTCGCTGAAGTGCTGAGGGACTAGACTCATCAGCCTGAGTCCCAGCATTTTCTCTTTCCCAGCCTCTTGTGTCAGTGATATCTGTGGGAAACAGCAAAATGGATGTCAGCTTCTTTGGGTGCCCATTTATAGCTACAGAGACATCCACAATACAAGCAGGAAGGGATCTGGAAATTTAGCTGGAAGACAGAACCAAAGGGACTCAGGGACCTGTTGAGCAACTACAACCAATAGGTAGCTGACTCCCATCCACCCTGATCCTGACTGCCACCTCCCCCACCTATTTCCACACAGCTGGTTATGAGTCTTCAGTATAATTTCCCTTTCTATTTTGTGCTAAGGGGAAACATGGAAGGCCCACCCTATACTCTAGTAAGAGAACGAAGACTTTGAACTTTTACATTTGGGTAGAAACAGCACCATATGTAGGTACTGGTTCACCTCAGATTGAAGATTTTAGGGCTCTTTCCCACAGAGTAATTTGCATACTTAATGATTCAGAGTGGGTTTGAGAAGAGAGAGTCATGGGGAAGTGATGATCTCCAGAAGGATTCCTTTAGACCAACTAAACTCAAAGTAGACCCAAAGAACGATGAGCAGTTAAAGATGGGAAGAGGCCTAAAGTCTCTTTGTCCTAATGTCCCATGACATTCTTTCATGTTTTACGTTTTCTTGTAGCTCCTTCTGCACTGTCCTTTAATCTATGCACATTATTTTCATTTTTGGCTGCATTGGGTCCTAGTTGCCCCACAGCATGTGAGATCTGAGTTTCCTGACCAGGGATCGAACCCACGTCTCTTGCATTGGAAGGTGGATGCTTAACCACTGGACCACCAAGGAAGGCCCTAATCTATGCACATTAAAGTTCAATATTTTTCCTTGGAGCTCTTTCATTTAAAATATTTTTATGTTACTATACTTTAAAACATATCACTTATCTGTTCAAGTCCACTTTTCAGATGATCTGCATGTCTGTTATGTGCCAGACACTTTGCTCATTGTAGAAGAGTTAGAGATGAAGACATAGGCCCTGCCCTTGAGGAATTCAGTCTAACAAGGTTTTAATCATTTTTCTTACAGAGGTTCATTTTCTGAACCTCATTTAATTTACTGTTTCTCTAACAATCTGTATTTGCAAGTTGTCAATATTTGAGGGCAAATATAATATCTTATTTTCCCTCTCATTTCTGTAATATGCTTTTGATGACTTCTGCTATGCTTTCTTACCCTCTGCATTTCATGTATCTAAGAAGTACTTAAACCAATTGAAAGTTTGGGAAGCAAAACCCATGAAAAAATACTAGTTGGGGCTTCCCCGGTGGCTCAGCGGGTAAAGAATACACCTGCAATGCAGGAGACACATGAGAGGCTGATTCAATCTCTGGGTCAGGAAGAGCACTTGGAGGAGGAAATGGCAACCCACTCCAGTATTCTTGCCTAGAAAATCTCATGGACAGAGGAGCCTGGAAGTCTACAGTCCACAGGGTCTCAAAGAGTTGGACATGACTGAGCGCATGGCACGGCAATCCAGTACTAGTGGAAGTGGGAGTTTATTTCAGAGAGAAAGAAGGAGTACGTTTTCCTCACTCAGAGGACTGGTAGGAGAAAAAGACTGACTTCATTTTCACATGGAAATAGACTTAAATAACAAAAAGTGATTTTGCTTTGATGGAAAGACTTTTGTTTTTTCTTTCGGACAAGTATTTATGACTAAACACTGACGAAAGTTATGTAAAGTTATGGAATTTATATTTTTGGTTATTTTAAAAATTGGATAGAAAGGAACCAATTTGGAGAGAATTAGCTATGATTCTAGAAACAAGGAACAGGATTTGTAGGGTTTCTTGAAATCCTTTCCTACAGTTTCTTCAAAAGTACCCCCTATCCACAGGTAGCAGACACAATGTCTGTACCTTTTCTTCATGCTTTTTCTATCACCATACTTTTATCATTGAATGCATAGAATTTTTAATGAGGTACCAACAATTTCTGCTTCACTTGGGTGAAGCTCTAACAAAGGGATTAGCACATCCAAAGATGGTATTAGGAAAACATAAGGTCAGGGTTCCCTATACTATTGAAATGGTTAACAGACCTCAGAGGAAATTAAAGCCTTCCTTATTCTATGGAAGGGGCTTCCTTAGTAGCTCAGTTGGTAAAGAATCTGCCAGCAATGCAGGAGACCTGGGTTCGATCCCTGGGTCAGGAAGATCCCTTGGAGGAGGAAATGGCAACCCACTCCATTACTCTTGCCTGGAGAATTCCATGGAGAGAGGAGCCTGGTGGGCTACAGGCCATGGGATCCCAGAGTCGGGCACAACTGATGTTTTGTTTTCTGAAGTGACAATATGTAATTTCCTATGAAATTGAGCATCAAAAATGTACTGAACTTTTAAGTAATACATCAGCAGATTTTCACTGAAAAGTATTTCTTATTCACACACATGTGACTTTAAAATGCAAAACAATAATATAATGTTTTAGTACACTAGGTTTTCAATTTTGAGAAGTAATGCCAAACAAATAGTCAGAACACTCATATAAATGGCTGGATGATGCCAATGTTTCTCCCTGTCTAGCCTCTTGCTAGACAATAAAACAAAAACAATAAAACTGACAGGATGGAAGTTACATATTATACTCAGAAGTTTTGTGCTGAGAAAGCTTACAGTATTTCCACTTATGCCTAATAGCGCTCTCATTCTCAAATCATATATAAGATATCGATTTTTAAATAACAGTGGTGAATCACATGCAATAAATTATGTAGGATTTTATTTTTTCTTCAGTGCTCAAGAAAAAAACTGATAATCTTTTAGCAAAAAAGAATACTCGTAAACTATTGGGTAAAGTCTTCCTTGATTATAATTTACTCTTTTATTAAAATCTGGATATGTGTGATTAGCTTGTTTTAACAGCAATAAGAAAAAAAAAAGAGTTCAATGGGGAGATCCTGCTTAGTGGTCTTAATCAAAATGAACATCCTTTTAGATACATTCTAAATATAGCTCAGAAAGAATCTGCGCTCGGTTGCCTTGGAAAATGTTGCTATAGTTGCAAGACACATTTCTGGAAATGGATGAACAGAAAGTAAACTTTCATTTGGTTCTGGGTACACAATTTTCCTAGAGTCAACTTTTGACCTCAATCTAAGTAGGATCAGAGTGCATTTAGTTTGATTTTTTTCTTTTCAGTTCTGTCTAAAGGTGCTTCTCTGTTGGATTCAGCATGACAAATGCTAGAGATGTAAGTGGCATTTCCTATTGAGGATAAAACTAAAATCTGTGGGGGTTTAGTAATTTGAATCACAACAGTTACAGTTATACTCTACATATTATTCAAATTCTTGAAAATCACACAGTATTTCACCTTAAAAAATTATTAGGGAAAGAAATTTGCATTGAACAAAGTTTTAGAACTCTCCACTGGTTAGTCGTATTAATTATCTAGTTAACCATGTGTCACACTGATTAACTCTATGCTGCATCAATTATGCCTATTCAATTGACATGAATATTTAACTATGAGTTTTAAAGGCAACTGTTTATTTGAACAGAGGTGTCATTATGAATTTTTGAAAATTAAAATTTGTAGATATTAATTTAGATTTTATAGAATACTTTTATTGTGCATGTAAAATAGCTAATTAAAATAATTGGAAGAAGTGGCAAAGAAAAACATAAGATGAAGGGCATGAGAATTCATTGTTAGTGAGAGTCATCATAAAGTTGAATAAAATCCCCCAAATATATCTTTAATAACTTGTCACTTGAGACTTTAAAACTCAAGAGGAAAACAACAAAAAGTATTTTGAAAAAAATCAGGCCCACTCAGTTATACTCTTTTGAAGACAGTAGGATGGTTCAGCAAGTTCTTCAGAACTTCTGACTTCCATGATGCAACCTTTCATTATTTTTAGCACTTCCCAGAATCCGTTTTCATAAATAACTAAAATGGGACATTTAGTAATCACATCTAATATTCCATTCTTCCATTGTGATAAATGAGGTACTATTTTCATTCACTTCATCAAGATTTTAGATTGTCCAGAGGACATTTGCATATATTCTTAGCTTACTTCAACTTGGGGTCATGGCAAAAGCTGATTTGATAAAATAGGGAAAGTAACTCTGGACAACTGTAAAGCCTAAACATCCTAGGTTCAATAAAACTTTTGTTAGCAGATACAGTCACTTTGAAAAATGGTGACAATGATATGTAATATTTACTTACACTGTGCCATAATTTTGTATCCTGCCAGTTCAAGAACATCCTATTTTGCCCTCATTTTTGTTATAGTTTCTTTATTTTTTTTGCTATACTTTCTTCATCTCTACATTTTTTTCTATCTAAGAATATAGTCAATGATTAAAGTGTTAGAAAATAAAAACTGTGAAAAAATACTAAACAGAGTTGGGGATTTTATTTCAGAGAAAGTAATTTATACAATTATCTTATTTGATAGTCACAACAGACTAGTTGGTTAGAACATATTATTCCGATTTTGAAGATGTTCAAACTGAGTCTTAGTAGGGTCTGTCAAGACATGAAGAGAGCATGTCACAGACTTGGACCTGGAACCCAGGCAGTCTGCCCATGCCTGTTCTTACATATTCTTAGTGAGATAATAAGATCTGTAGATCTAGCTCCTGTTATGCTAAGTTAAGTGTTCTTTCATGTAGTAGTCCTCAAGTTTTTCTGAGTTTTCCGTCCTTTAGCATCAAATCTGGATATATTTATTAAGTGCAGTTACACAGCTCATGCATATTGTCTAAAACATAACCCATATATATGGGTATTCCTTATAAACAAATGTGTTCCAATGAGTTGAATCAAAAGGACATTTTATTTCGGGTCATTTATCTCCATTTTCTCATAATTCCCAGTAAACTGAAGCTCTTTTTAAAAATATTTATTGTATTTTGATTGAACTGGCCTTTCAGGCTGTAAAAACAGCTTTGGGGGTGGGAATGGATACAGAGGGCTTCCTTAGTGGTTCAGATGGTAAAGAATCTGCCTACAATGCAGGAGACCCAGGTTCAATCTCTGGGTCAGGAAGATCCTTTGGAGAAGGGAATGGCTACCCACTCCAGTATTCTTGCCTGGAGAATTCCATGGACAGAGGAGCCTGGTGAGCTACAATCTACAGGGTCACAGAGTCAGACATGACTGGGCGACTAATGCTTTCATTTTCATGGATACAGAAGATACATGTAAGAATCAATGAGTTAGAATTCTTCAAACACTCATTGATCCCCTCTCCCATGGAATCACTACAAAAGACATTCCTACAACGTTTTATGTGGCATCGTGTTAGGCCTGACAGACTATACAGAACCTCTTTTGCTATAATTGGGAATAATGACCACTATCCCAGAATCCTGCAGACACTTTGTAGATGATCTAAGATTTGATCTTTGCAAATACATCATGAAATTGCAGATTCAGTTAACATGTGGCATGGCTTTTCATTTGTACAAAGTCAGCATTTTGTGATTAGCACTGACATGAGACAAACTGATTCCTGAGAAACTTGTTACCTTTGCAAGAGTGACTTCTTTTATCTATGCGAATTCTTCCTGAGGTGGGCACTGTTTCAAGATCAAGTCCAGTTGCTTTCCCTATTCCTGGAGGAGAATCAACAAGTCCTGAGAAGAGAGGCTTTTGTTCATCATCAATGGAGGAGATAAAAGATGAAGATCTGCTTTTTTTCTCTTCGAAGTGCTTTTTGGAACTCTGGTAATGTCTTATGGTATCTACAGAGTCTTCAGGGTCATTTGTAGTGCTTTCTTTCCCAAAATCTATCAAAGAAAAGTTATTTTATAGAAGATAATCAAATATGAGACTCTATGCACACTACACTAACTACATAAACTAGCTTTTTCGTAGTGTGTTTTTTGAATAACTTTAACACAGAATTTTTTTAAACTTCCAGAAATGTTGCTCTTTCTTTTCTTTATCCTACTGAAAATGTAGCTATTTAAGAAGATTTTTTAACCTTAATTCACAGGGCATTAGATTACTGTCATGAAATACATTATTCATTTCAAAATAAAAGAATACCTGTGACAGTAATCACATTTATATCTCAGAAAAAAAACTATAGGGTAATTTAAACTTTATTTATATACACTCAACAGTCATTTGTATTCTTAAATCTGGTGCACTATCTCTTTAAGGAAATGAAACAGTGAAGAAAAACATGTCCCAACTCTAAAATATCACCACTATGCAGCTTATTGTTCGTTTATTTTTAACCTTCATGCCCTCTCATCTGTTGTGGTCATCTACTCATTGTGAAGGTCAAATCCAGAAGCCCCCTTATGGTAAAGGCTGGCAGGCTGAATTTCAGCCTTAGTTCAATCTGTATAATGGCCTTGACATACCATGCGGTTTGGTTGTGCAGCATATTGCAAATAATATAAAACTTGAAAATAGTAATTAAGGTAGGTTTAACTAATTACATTAAAGCCAGTAGTGCACATTGGCTGTTTGATACTAAAATGTCAGGATAATTTCAGCCCTGAACATTGTGTTAGAACATATTTCAGCAGGAAAAACTCTAAGAGACAAATCTCGGAACTTGTTTCCATTAGTGTCCTGGGGAGACAGTATAATTCTCCATCTGGTTACCACTAATAACAAACCAACATACTCCAGAAGGTATATCATTTTCTAGAGAAATGTTTAAGAGAGTGTCTCCATCTACTCTCTGCCTGATTATACTTACTTTGTCATTTATAGAAGGCCAAATGAAATGATTTAAGGCCACTCCAGAGAAACTTCCAACTGTTTTTTAAAATTCCCATATGGCACAAAATTAAACAGAAATCTTTTTCTTTTATTTTTAAAAAATCATAATTTAAAATTTGAGAAGCCAGAAAGCAGCCCAAGGTACAAATGGATAAAGTTCAAAAACCAGCTTCATGTGACGTGGCTATTAAGGAGTTAGTTGTTTACATCCTGCCAATTAAAGTTAAATGCAATGAAAGCAGATTGCTTAATTTATTTTCTTTAAGATTTCTCACTTGCGCAGTGATTTCATCATTACTGAGAAGACTACAGACTTTTCTAGTCTCAAGCACTGTAGACATCTTGATTGCTCAGTGTCCCTTATATTTCTCTTCAGTGCTCAACCACTAATCTAGTTGGTTGTAAATTCAAGTCTTCTTACACAAGCCATCTATCTCCAGTGTCACTGACACAGCCCTCCTTCATTCTTGTCATCTCCTCCTGTTTTCTTTGATTTTAACTTCTTCCCACCTGAAAATTTGATCATTTCTCCCACTTTATGAACATACCATTTCATTCTTCAAAACATAATAGTTTCCAACTTTATGCAAGTAAATGCTAAAAACAGCAAATGCTTCATTTCTCTAAATTGTCCTCATACCTGCTTAGTGGACTGGGTCAATTTGTTGCTTCTAAGTAAACCTTTGTACAGTTTGGGCACCAGGAGGATTGAATCAGCAAAGGCTTCTCATTTTCCCTGAAATGCTTTTCTTTTAAACACTTTCATGGAATCTTTTCCAGCAGAATCAAATGCAAACTAAATTATCATTTAATTCATAATTCTAATCTAAGTAAGGATAATGCTAAGGTGGACACTTGTAATGAATGCACACCACAAGTTATTAAATCACATGTTTTTTTTTTTCAGCTTGGGCAATCTTAGGAGTCCTCTGTAGATTTGTAAATCCTCATACATAGTAAAATGTTCTGTCCCACATACCACATGGGCCTTGGTCTTAGTTTATTCTAACTTATGGCTTGATTTTGGATGCTTAGGTAAAAATTTATCAGTTAACATATATTGTTAAATTGAATTAGAACTTGCTGATTTCAACTTGGGATGTGCTCACAATGTGGTGATGGGGAATTATTATTTAATTCTTGTGAAATGGGACAAACTGTTCTATATACATGATATCTAAATCCTTTAACAAAAATCTCCAGTAAAAGCAGGATCATGAAAGAAGAAAAGTTTTATATCCTTGATTTTTTTCAAGTATATAGGGGAAATTACTCCATATTTTTTCTGTGTTCTTTGCGACTGAATGATCAGCCAGATGCTTTTTGGAACTCAGGCCACATGAACAATTTCTCTGACACAGCCCAACTGCAACAACATTTTTCTATTCCATACTAGATAAAACAAAGCTTCAAATTTGATCATTTAAAATGACAGCTGAAATGACAATCTATTTGTGGATTAACAATGGAAACTGCTCAGTCTTAGGCTGGAGGTTGGCTAATGGAATACATGAAATTGGACTGAAATGCTTTATAATTAGCCTCCAGTTACTTCTAGATTTTTATGGCATATTCCATTTCTGCCTTTTTCTAGTTAAACTGACTTTTTTTTTTTTTTGCAGGGGGGCAGGGCACTCCAGGTAGCATGTGGGAATCTCATTTCCCCAACTAGGGATGAATCTGTGCCCTCCTGCAGTGGAAGCATGGAGTATTAACCACTGGATCTCCAGGGAAGTCCCTAAACTGGATTACTTAATAGACATTAAATAGCTTTAGGTATTATTTTTTCTTAATGTTATTCTTAGTGCTATTTTATTATTATTATTTCTCAAAGTTGCTTTCTTGAATACTATGTAGAAATAGTATTCTAAATAGCAATCAGAAGTTTTTTTACCTTTTCCCCTTTGCTAGAAATGAGACTGCATAATCATTCCTGTTACAATCATTGTACAAAGGAAAAAGCTGGCCTGTTTCATTAAGCTTGGAATTTTTCTGACTTAGATGACTGAAAACTCTTACAAAAAACAAACAAAAACCTTGTTTCTGTATGTCGACAATCTATCTACCCACCTTTTCTCACAGGATACAATTCTAAAACATTTATGAATTGTCTTGTGGGTGTCTCTCTGGGTTCTGGATTGATTGAAGAGTGTAGAGTGAATGTCCTGATGGAGAGGTGGACCCATCCATCTTAAGAATGATTATAGAAAATTTTTACATTTCAAACAATCTGGGAACAAATGCCTGTGCTCTCTCCATAATTTATGGAGTTTTTCTCTCAATTATTTATCATTTTTATTTGTCAGACCTAACAGGTGGACCCAACTTTAGGTTAAAGAGAGGCATTTAATGTGCTCTCTTATCATTTAAGATTTCCCACTGATAACAATTTTGAGATAAGTTGAGCATTTTCCAGTCAAGTGCATTAAAAATTTTATTTCATTGGAACACTGGGATCTAAAATAAATGTCTTCATTTGATTTCAAGTACTTTAGTTCCTCTCTAGCATCAAAGAAAGTTGAAAACAGATTAGCATCACTTTTCTACATAAACACAGATAAAAATCTATCTTAAAACTTAAAATAAAGATATATTTATATAATACTGAAATGGATAACAAAAACTAATCATTCTTTATTATTGGAGAAGATGTTCCTAAGAGGTGCCAGATTATAACAACAATATTGTTAAAGGACTGACTTCATAAAATTAGAATTTGACCCATTCCTATTTTGTAAAAACAAGTTTAACAATGTATATATTCATTCTTAACTTCAATAACTTTCATAGAAGTTATTTTGGAGAAACACTTGCTAGACATTACTGACTTTTGTATGACAATGTGAAATCACTAAACCAGTATTAGAAAAAGATAATGTTTATTGCTATTCTTTGAAACATAGGCATATGAGTTAAAGATCTCTTTCCATTCTTATTTTCTGGAACATTAGATTTTTTCAGTTGAATATATACAGAATTTAATAAAAAAACACATGAGTGGGAAAGTAAGAAAATTGCTCTTAGAATATATATATCTCTTAAAATGGGTTCTTTTTTTATTATGTGTGACAACCATCTAAATTCAATGTAAAGAGGATGTTGAACATTTAACACAGTTCAATTTCCTTTTTTGGGGTGGGCCTATTAATTGATGCTCTCATTGAATTAGTGTCTCTCAAAGGGTAACTGAATCCTTAAATTAGCTTTTAGTGTTTAATAGCTACTTTGATATTCTATTTTCTGTTCATAGAAAAAGCTGAACAGAATATTCCAAACATTCAGTCACAAAAGAGCTATTGCTAAAAATACATATATGTTTGTGTGTATGTATCTCATGGGCCATTATACATGCTACTGTTCTAAAATTATGAGTATTATAAAATATACACAATATAAAATTTTATTCTATTTATTATTATTTTTTGGCCACACCATGCAGCAACATAAAATTCCTAAAAATTTCACAACATATAATTTTAAAATAAATATTCTCATATTCAATAGACTATACTGGCACACTCTGAAGTAAGTACAATCCAACTTTGAAGAGTATTTGAACTATTTTCAACATGTTCTAAATGGTTAAAGCTCATTTATTTCTGTTCTGTCCAACTATCTTTTCAATGCTTGTGATCACTAAGGAAGTCATTGAAGATACACTTTTATTCTTCACAGTCTGTAACAGTAACATTCTACTTTCATCTCAGAAACTGTAACACCTCCCCCTACAATAACCACAGTCAAGTTGGGAAGATCCTGGGTACCTCTATGTCAGAACTTTACCAAGGAAAGAGAACTTCTTGAAAATATCCTCAAAATGTATATATATAAAGTGTCCTCAAATTTGGACTCGAACTGACAACTCTTTCTATTCAAGAACTGAGTTTGTTTCCTCAGAAGTACAGAGCCTATGAGGACAAACCACTTTCACCTACAAATGTATTTTAGGAGAGAAGAGGTCCAATATGTTAAGCTTCTATTTAGTTCAAGTCAACCTGCAAAGTTTCTATATATATCTTTTCATTTTTAATATTTCTTTTTGAATGTAAACTCCTTAGCTCCACATGGTAGACACGGTGGGAGGGAGGTATAAGTGGGGACTGAAACCTGAAGAGTTCTGGTGTTTTGTCGGGTAGGTTGTGGGCAGTAATTGTGAGATTCAATGTGTCTGTCACCAGTGGCCAATGATGTGTTCTTCCCTCTGGTTCTTGATGCCTCTGCCAATTAATTCACAGTCATCATTACTCTTGAATATATGCCCTCAAGGTATTGTTTCAACTGAGCAGTAAACTAACTCTAAAGTAATCAATACATTTCATGGGCAGTTTTTCATTTATGTCACCTTCATATCATTTGGGATCAATTATCTTCTGAACTTTCTTTATTCTTTATAATTGCTTATATGCATTTTTTCCCTCCCAGATATTGATTCTATATCAAGAAGTAAAGAATGGATGGCCGTTCAGATCTTTAGATTGGGGTGATTGGGACTAAATTGCTTTCAGCAAATTTTAAACCTGCCTATAGCACCATAGAAACCTGAAGATTGGAATAGGCTCTCAGGCTCTGGATGGTGGTTTAGTCGCTAAGTTCTGTATGACTCTTGCTACCCCATGTACTATAGCCTGCAAGGTTCCTCTGTTCATTGGATTCTCCTGGCAAGAATACTGGAGTGGGTTGCCATTTCCTTCTCCAGGGGATCTTTCTGACCCAGGAATTGAACCTGGGTCTTCTGCATTGCAGGCAGATTCTTTACCAATTGAGCTACACTTTAGACTGGAGCTAACTGTGTTTTCATATTGACTTACTCACTGATACACCAGGAAACTTCAAAAAGTTACAGGCAGGCAAATGCCTTATCATCAATATTTTATATAAAACAGGTCTTATACACTAAGCCTGAGATTAAAGGAAAAGTCTTCAAAATCAATAGAAATGTCTAGTAGCATTAGCACAATATAAATTGTGACATGCTCTTAGGGCCTTATCTGGAGATAAAAACGTTTGATTATTTAGCTTGAGAATGAGGAAACTAAACAAGATTGAAAGGAGATTTAATAAATCTTCAACTGTATGGGTGACATTATTATATAGACAGTATTGTTAAGCTGTGTTTTATTTTTAGTGAGATCAAAATATGAGATTAACTTCAGGATAAGGGATTTAGATTAAGTCGATAGAACAGCTTGACTGTTATGGTTCTGGTTTTAGAAAAAGTCACCAGGAGAATAATTAAGGACATTGCAGAAATATATTATCACCTAGCTGTGAGTGGTTTATTGTTCTTCAATCGGCCAGGGGATTAAAAAATTAGCCTAATTCAACAGATATTTATTCACCATGCTTTGCTAAAGGAGTCTACTCTTTGATAGAGAAAAAAAACACAAATATACCAATAACCACTGCACAGGGCATATTTAAAAATAAAGATCTTCCTTGAGTTACTCTGGGGTTATAGTACAATAAACCCACTGTAAGTTGAAAATCATAAGTTGAAAATACATTTAATCTACTGAACATGATAGCTTAACCTAGTCTAAACATGCTCAGAACATTTACATTATGCTATGTTGGGCAAAATCACTTAACAAAAGCCTATTCTACAATAAAGTGTTGAGTATCTCATGTAATTTATTGAATACTGCATTGAAAGTAGAAAACAAAATGGTTTTAAGTATATTTGGCTATTTCCCTTGTGATCATGTGGCTGGCTGAGAGCTGCCACTGTCCAGCATCACAAGAAACTACATTATGAGATATCACTAGCTGGGAAAAGATAAAAATTCAAATTTGAAATATAATTTCTACTAAATGTGTATCATTTTGCACTACTGTAAAGTCAAAAAATCACAAGTTAAACCATTGTAAGTTAAGAACCATCTATATAACAAGATAACAAGAGGGAAGTGTCTTAGGAATTCATAAAAAAAGAAAATCTGTATTTTTGAGAAAATCAAGAAAGAGTTCACATTGAATATCACTGAAGTTTAACCTTGAAAAAAGTAATTTAATTTATTAAAAAGTGGTGTGGTATAGTTTTGTTTGTATGTGTGCACATATGTGTGTTTGAAGACAGGGAGGTAAATTCTGACTAAGGAAAGCATATAATCAAAAACACAAAAGTGATGTACATGGAAGAAAGGGCAGCCGAGTTACCTTGGAATATAGAGCAAGTTAAAGTTAAGAGATGAGCTCCCCTTGGGAGAGGATTCAGAAGAAAGAGGACCAAGAAAAGAACTGATTAAAAAGGCAAAATGAGGAAAAGAATCACATGGAAGATGCTCAAGTGCATCATTAATTCATTCATTCTTTCAACAAATATTTGTTGAACAACTGCTGAGGCAAGCACTGAAGCTTTAGGTGACCAAATATTTCCCACGAGGTTTATGATCTACAGGCAGACATCATTGATTAAATAATGATGCCAATCATACGGAAGTGCAACTGGAATAAATGTTGCAAAAGAGAGGAGCTGGTAAGGGAAGGATGTTATGAGATAAGACTGAAAAGGTTGGCATAGACTCACCCTATGAAGAATTTAGGGAATGGGAAGTCCTTAGAGGACTGTAAATATATGGTTGGCATAAACCAAACTGGATTTAGAAAAAATAATTACCAGTGGTCCAGTGTAAACAACAGATGAAACAGGGGCAAGTTGGCAAGGTGAGTTGAAACATGTTTCACTGACCCAGAGTCATGGTTATGAAGATGGAGAAGAGTGAACCAAAAAAGACCTAGTCTGAAGAGTAAATGGCTGTGTTGGAGGTACTAATAATAAAACTTGTTGGCAAGGCTGATGGAGAGGTTGAGAGAAAATTTGTTCCTAGAGAGACTATTTAGTCTGTGCAACGTGTTGAACGGTGGTGCCATTTACAGACATGGCAACTGATGGAGAGAGAGGTTTCCAGGGGCACGAATGATTTCAATTTTAAGAAGTTTGAGTCGCTGTTGTAATTTCATGTAGATGGTTTAGTAGGCATTTGGATATACGAGGCTGAAGTTCAGATGTCCTGGTATGTGCACCCTAAGTTGCTTCAGTTGTGTCTGACTCGATGCAACCCTATGTCCTACAGCCTGCCAGGTTCCTCTGTCCATGGGATTTTCCAGACAAGAATACTGGAATGGGTTGTCATGCCCTCTTCCAGGGTATCTTCCCTACCCAGGGATCGAGCACGCGTCTCTTACGTTTACCTGCATTGGCAGGTGGATTCTTTACCACTAGTGCCACCAGGGAAGTCCCTAGATATTCTGATGTTAAGATGTAAATATGTACTTCTCCAGAGCTTCTGTGGTAGCTCAGATAGTAAAGAATCTGCCTGCAGTGCAGCCGACCTGGGTTCGATCCCTGGGTCAGGAAGATCCCCTGAAGAAGGGAATAGCTTCCCACTCCAATATTCTTGTCTGGAGAATCCCACGGACAGAGGAGACTGGTGGGCTACAGTCCATGAAGTCACAAGGAGTTGGACATAAACTGAATGACCTAACACTTTCACACTTTCACTTTCATGCACATCGCCTATGTGAAAATACTATAGGGCTTCCTAGGCGGCACTAGAGGTAAAGAACCTGCCTGCCAATGCAGAAGACAATGCAGGAGACGTGGGTTTCATCCCTGGGTTGGGAAGGAGGAGGGTTCGATTCCTGGGGGAGGGCATGGCAATCCATTCCAGTATTTTTGTCTGGAGAGTCCCATGGACAGAGCAACCTACAGTCCTATAGCATCACAAAGAGGCAGACACAACTGAATCGACTTAGCACACACATGTATGCAAAAATATAATTAAACTATGGGTATAAATAAAATTACCTAGGGGAAGAGTATGATAGAACAAGAAGAGAAGAAGAGGGCCTAGGATCGGCTCTTGAGAAATACTGTTGAGAGTTATCAATCAGAAAACGCATCATTAGCTACTGAAAAAAGCAAAGGATTTGCCTTCCTAAAATCTGAATTAAGTTTACCCTTGACATAAGAAGTACAATGAGCATTTAAATAAGCAAGACTAATATTCACATGCTCCACATTTAAACTTTAGAAAATAATGAATTACCTTTGTCTCCTTCACTATCAAATGACAATCTCCTTCGCAGTTTACAGTTGTCTGCTTCAGAATCATTCATGGACTGTGATCGTAGTAAGAGATCAGCCTTTGTTAATGGAACGTGAAGATAAAGTGGAAGATTATTCAGTCTGAATATAGTGTATCATCAGTAAACTCTACTATTTCATATCATTTCAACCACTTTAAGACTTAATTAATAGATTGCAGGCAAATAACTACAACACTTTGCTTAATGATTTTCTCTAAATTATAAAATAGACTGAGAATAATTCTAGTAGTTTAACCAGGGAAATCATAGTTGTAGAAGTTATTTATCAGAAATGTTTGGGGATGATGTCAAAACTTGCAGACAACATATATTCCTTCCTGTGTAATATATTTTATGTAACTTGGAAAAGTTAAAATAAAAATAGCAATAATTTAAAAAATTGAAAAATCTGTATCATTGCAGAAAAACATGTGTAAACTAATTATAATTAGCTATGACGTTTAAATTACATGGTAAAGATTGCAAGGTTAAATTTCACAACAATAAATAGAAGGTCGAAATCAATAAACACTATGCTCTGAACCCTATTTTGTTCCCCATTCTTCCTTCCTCCCTCTCTCATAAACAAAACTGGAGGTTTCCAAATAAATAAAACAAATGGAAGCTTCTGTTTTGTTTATTTGGTTGCTGCCTAAAATTTTTACAAATAAGTTATCTGAGGTAGATGCTTATTTTTTGAAGCAAAATAAGAATGAGGTCAGTCATATTAAACTGCAACTTGATAAAATTTTGAATTAAAATCATTATAAAAAGCATATACTCTGGGTAACTTGAACCTCTTACCACCTGATTTTTCAACTTTCAGTATTTTGAAAAGAAGTAATTTTCTGAGCTGGTGCTTTGGGTTATCAAATGGTACTCTGGTGACCTTAAATTCTTTAAGTCTCTCACAGTATCATGGGAATGACTATAACTCCAGGGAAAATGAAATCTACCATGTTTTACCTAACTATTGACTTGAGAATCTTACTTTCCAGAGACTTTATTAGTTAACATTAAAATATACTTGCAAGTGTCAAAACATTTGGTTTCTGGCAAAAAATGTATTTAGAGTTGGAGTTAGGATTATGAGTTTGGTGGGGAGGGGGAGGAGATAGAGAATAATCTAGTAATAAATTGTGGGCTGCAACATAAAATCTACTCTTAGAATACTCGCGGGTGATAAGGACATATTTTCATAGTGGAGGGTGAGTGAGGGCCTTAAGGGCTACACTCTCGAAATTGATCCTATGTTAAATCACATGCAACATTATTTAAGATACTATTTCTACTAGAGTATATGTTATTCATTCTGCATCAATAATTTTGACTTAGGTATAGGCCTGATTAATTTATACTTCTACAATTTAGAAATTGTGTTAAATATGTACTTAAACTTTAAGAATTTAACTCCTAAAAAAAAAAAAAAAAGAATTTAACTTCTTCATGATTATTGAAAAGATACTGCTAACCAATATACAGTGTAAATAGTATCTGAGAGAATATTTTAACCTCTGTATAAGATAAACTCTTTTTAGGTGATTTTCAATAGCCTAGAATCACCCATTTATAACAAATAAATGTCACATTCAATATAAAAAAAAGGCTATTATAGATCAAGTATATCTCCTAAAAGTTTCTAAAAGGTCAAATTGAATTGAACTACTAAAGTTATTCAACATACTTGAGTGCAATTAGACCTAATTCTTTCTTTATAATTGAGAAATTCTAATACTAAGTTGGCTTTTCTTTTCAAATATTCACAATTATTTAACCATTTACACTATTTCACTTGATCTTTCAGAGGTCCTTGGGCAATCTAAGGATAAAATAAAACGTCAGAGTCCACAAATGAGCAGGTAACATATACCTTTGCACTCTCATGCCTCAGGTTGAAAGTCAACTCTAGGTTTGTGAGAAAGTGATCAGAAAACTCAGGATACATGTCCAAAACCTCTAGCAAGTCCTCTCTCTGAATCTTATGCAAGTCACAGTATGTGAGCGCTCTGACATCTGCGTTAGACTTTCCAGGTTTGGCATAAAGATGGACCATTTCTCCAAATATATCATTTTTTCCTAAAAGATCGAAAAGGAGAGGAAAAAAAAAGGATGAAGGAAATCTGAACTTAATGTTTTACTTTTAAAAGTTGAAGGGGATCACTGACCTATCCCTGAACCAAAAATTTCACATTAAGACCCAACAGCCAACAGACACTTGGGTAGCACAATCCTAGGGCCACGTACTCACTTCCCCAGTCGCCTTTGTTTGCTGACCAGAATTTTACCTTTTAGAGCACTGATCCTGGTATAATCCCCATTATTTCCTAGTTTTGATTCTTTGGCTAAGCATCTGGAATGCCGCAGACACGGCTTTGGTTTGCTATGTTTTTGGCAAGAGTCTAGTATGGTCTAATTCTGTCACTCTAGGAATAAGGGAAAGGCTGTGGTGAGTCACAAACTTTCTATCTCAGAACGGTCTCGGAAGGTGATGCCAAGCATGGGGTTATGGTAGATCTCTTTTAACTTAGAGGACTGGGGGTACAATTTGCATATACCTGGTTTCCTTTAGTAACTACTTTTGGAACTGCACTTAATAATACATCTAGTTATATTTTTTCAACAAATACAGTCATGTTTTTAAACTGTATGGCCTTTATTCTAAAAGTGTGTCCTTCCTGCTTTTTTGCCAAGCCTGGGGTTATTTTAGTGTCTGTTTTCTGATGGGCCCTTCCCATCCCCTCTGCCTAGCCACATGTCACTTCTTTCCTAGGTCTCCTTCAACTATGAGGATGATAATGACAGGAACAACAAATGCTTATTGAAGACTAAGTAGGTGTCAGGCTCTGCATCAAATGCTTAGGTGTATTATCTCACTTGATCCCCAAAATAACCTAATGAAAAAATTACTAATTATTATCCAAATGTTATGAAAATGAAAGAGGATTAAAGAGTGTAAACAGATTAAGTCAAGGTCACCTTCTTAGTTGGGTGAAATAAAGGTAGAAAGAGAGCAGCCATAACTACATCCCACGCATTCTGACTCCAGTTAAAATCTTTGCACACTTGATATATCTCATCTCCTCACATAATTTTCCCTGAATGTCATGGCCACTTAGATCTTTCTGTCTCTAAAGCCAAGATACTTAAAAATTGTACCTATGAAATACATGTGCAGTAACTACTGATGGAGTATTGGTTATGTAACTTTTAAAGGTAGTAGATGGCAGTGTAAAATGTACCTTTACATATATACGTATATCCTAAAGCTACTTTTCAGATTTAGAAAACCTCAGTGGATCTGTTACTTATCTTTTTGGTAAACAAGTTCATATATAACCCAACTATGGAAACTACCAAAGACTTTTAAACAAAAAAATTCGAGGTAAAAGAAAAACTCTGTGATGTTCTTATTTTAAATGTGAATGTAATGGGGAGAAATCAGATGCCATATCTTTATAAGAAAAATTGATGTTGGAGAGAATACTTCAACTTTAATTTAAATAAATAGCTTAAAAAATGAATGAGGACTCATAATTTCTGAGACTTTTAAGTACAGATTTACATGGAAATGGAGACAGGAAAGGAGAATCTCTTGAAATTCTTTATAGTTTTGATATGTTAGTATCGATATTATCAGAGAAAAGCTCTGAACTAAATTCAGCATGAGCTTTGTATTTGTATTTTACATGATTGTAAGTGAGCAAAGAGTAAGCCAGTCACCATGTACAGCTTAACTACATTCTAAAATTACTATTTTATAAAGCAAGACAGCTTGTTACCTTCCTGTAGAAGTTAAGGCTGGCTGATTTGAAGATCAGGAATGCAACGATGCATGCTTCTTCCCTGGCAACAGACTAGAACTGTCAAGGCCAAATCAAGTGAAAATCTCACTTTACTCTGTAGCTGCTAAGTGATTTAAGATATATTTTTATTCTTGGTCTGCTTATTGGATTATAAACCAAATTGTACCTCTGATCAGGTTTGAAAATTTTTTTTTTTAATTTCTCATCATAATATAATGATCAAGATATATAAATTTCTCAAACATCTTCATTCATTTATTGGGTTCTGTGTTATGCCCATTGGTTCTATACAACAGTGAAGAAAACACAATATCCTCATCCTTTGGATGTTAACATCAAGAGTCAAGTAAAAGGAATCATTGAATTAGGTGCTTTTTATTTAAATAGAACCAGATTTAATCCATAGGGAAAAAAATGAGCGCACATGTTCCCAAACATTGGGAGTGGGTGCTCCCAGGGAGACACAGCCTTAAACTTACTGGCTAGGGGATAGGAGAGAACAAAAACTGATCTCATTTCTCTCTGCTCCCTTGTGCTTTCCCATTGTTCTAATATTCTAAAGAAATCCTACCAGTTCACACTGAAATAATTTATTTTTGAAGAGGCAGATTGGAGAGATGGACTTTCTTTTGCACCCAAACCAGTTTAACTTATGAATTTTTATCTCAACACCTTGATCCCTGTGTGTTGTTTATAGCCCTATATTACTGATAACCTAGGTAAGGACTCATATAATTCTGTTTGATGGGACACAGTATAAAGTGTACAGCCAATAGACGAATTCATAAACATACAAACCCAGGTCATGACAGGCATTGGCACATGCTAGCAAGTATGCTTACTACATATACATTTTATTTAAGGTGATAAGGACTCAGCATGAGTCCACGATCCTGTAACACAAAAAGGAAAATGCTATTTTCATATATTTGGCCTCAAAGGCTTAAGTGGCTGCCAAGAATGGAAGCATTTACACATCAGAGAACAAGTAAGAGAGTCAAGAAAATGTATTTTCTGCAAGGTTAATTTGATTTGAATTGAATTTTAAGTAAAGCTTTAAAATTATTCGTCAGTCTTAAACAGTACTCATAAATAAATAGGAAAGTCCTGTCTTCTGTCATTTTAAACTATGCATTACACTGGCTAAAAGCTGAATTTGTGACTATCCAATTTTAAAACACTCACCCAGAATAGCTACCACAATGTCATCTTTGAGGATTTCAATGGAGCCTCTGGATAAGAAATAAAGCGCAGTGAGCACATCCCCACAGTGAACCAGGGTGTCTCCTGGGGGTGCATGGGTGGTCTTGAACTTCATTGCCAAAGCTCTAAGGCAACCTTTACTTGCCCCCCGAAAGGCTTTGCAGTTTTGCAGCAAAGTCTGGTTGAGATGTAGACAAATGTCAGCTTGTAAACATTCTGGGAAACCCTTTAGGACCTGAAGAAAAAAAGAGACAGAGTTTCATACTACCAGCACACAGAGGACCTCCACCTGAAATAAAGTATATTTCTTGTTCATAGCACCTCAGGTGTAGTAACTGTCACACAGGAATTCTTATAATGCTTCCACTTCACCTAACTTAATGAATATTTGGTTTGCTAAACATGTCAGAATCTGAACTCAAATACGTGTTCTCTGAATTAACTGCAGGCATTCAGACTCAACACAAATGCTGCCTCATTGAAATATAATGCCTACAACATTTCACACTGCTTCTCATTGCCTGCATTATGTTATGCAGCACCATTTGTGCACAGATATAATGCAATGTGACAATTAATAAGACATAATTAATGAAAGGTGGTACAACTAGAAAGATAACCTTCTGAAGGGATCTCAAGTCAATTTGGACTGCTATCTCTGGTATACATCTCAGTTATTATTAATATAAATAATGATCCTGAAATAGCCAAGGTATTTGTAAATGTCATATACCAGAGAGGGCTCTTAGCTAACAATACATGAGTATTTACATTTCATAAGCACATTATTTTGCACTAAATATTTTGATAAGTACTGAAAATAGAGAAAGGAAAGGAGAACAGCAAAAATACTTTAAAAGTGCAGTTCAAAAAAAAAAGGCGCAGTTCAGTTTTCAGAAATGGAAATTGTGCCAGAATTTATGATGCATACATAAAGCTTCTAACAGCTCTACTGTCTTAACAGCCTATTCAGTGACTAAATAAAAATTTGTAAAAAATGATTAAACAAAATCTTGTGACAAGTGCTGCTCACTTTAAACTGAGTAAAATTTTATGTTATTAAAAAAAAAAAATGTCCCGTATGCAATGAGTCAACGATACTCAACTCTTGCTTCTCTGTATGTTTCTTAGCTATTTTGGGTGGCATATAGAGATTTAAATTCTCAGGTTGACTTTCCTCTGTCAGTAAAAATAAATTCATTTAAATATTCTTTGGAGTAGGGGGAGGAGGCATTATAAGTGCCTGATAATGTAATTTTAGGATTTCCGACCTTTTTGGGTCAATCTTATTATTGCTGTCCACTATAGCTAAATGTAATAATAAATAATTTGTGTATGTAATTTTAATGCATGTGCCCCACAGAAGAGCTTCAAATTAAATCATATTTTAGTTAACTTATACATATGAAAGCAGCCACGAGGATCCTGCCTCTGCAGGACTACTGTGTGATGTAATTGGTCAGACTGGCTGTGACATGATACAAAAGAATCATTGAAAGACCTGAAACACTACAGCCACTGTCTCCCATCTTGCTTCCTTCATTGTAGTCACTCAGAGAAATAGCTCAAGAGTGTTTTAGAAGAAAAGCCATATACTATGTGTTCTGGTCATGAATTTGCCACAGGTTGATGCTTGTGCAAGTCACTTTATCCATCTGTGTTTCTTTGACAGAGAATAAGAGCCTTTGCAATACTCAAATTTGTCGTTAAGTTACCAATATATTGTGTGCCAACGGCAAGACACTGCTTACCCAGCCCCACACAGCTGCATAAACTCAGGCTTTCATCCTGAAGCTTCTGTAGGACCCAGTTCAGGCCCAAAGAAGGAGCTCTCTCCCCCCTTAACTCTAACCTTCAGGCTTCACCTCCATGACTGGGCTCCTGTCGCATTTCCTACTTATACCAGAGATCTCTCCAGAATGATAACTCTGTCCATTTCTGCCTTTGGGGTCGGAGACCTTTTTCCTACGCTTCATTGGGATTATAAGCAGCCCAGCTCCTCTCATGAAAGTAGTCCTCTAGTTTGCTGATCCTTCTACCAGTCTAAACTAATCACATTGGCTTTGGCAAGTGATGTTAGACTAAAGATAAGTAGGTTTGGATACTGTCTTCTGCTAGGGTAGGAACAGACTCCAGTTCACTGGCTTCTTTGCGTACGATTTACTTTTCCTAGCTGAAGCCCACTACTGTGATCTCAGCCTAACTCTCAGGTATCCTTATATAAATAAAAACATAAGGAACATTATTCCAAGAGACAAATTGGATATGCCTATTTTTCCCTTAGCATTTATCTATAGGATGGTACAAAAAGGCATTTTATATTTCACACAAATTGTGGAGATACTGGGTTTCTCCCGTGGCTTGAAGAATCTGCCTGCAATGCAGGAGACTCTGGAGATGTGGGTTCAATCCCTGGGTCAGGGAGATTCCCTGGAGAAGGAAATGGCAACCCACTCCAGTATTCTTGCCTGGAGAATCCCATGGACAGAAGTGTCTGGGAGGCTACAGTCCATGGGTTGCAGAGTCGGATACAACTGAAGCCACTGACCACCACCAGTGGAGATACTGCTACCGTTATAGGAGTCAGAATGAGGATGTTGAACTTATAGCTGCTAGCTTTCTATTTTTCCTGAGGTTTCTAAGATATATTTTCTGAGTATAACCTGGTTATAGAATAAAAAATTGTGCATGAACACATGTGTGTGTATGTGTGTGTTCATGTGTGTGTGTGTGTGTGTGTGTATGTGTGCTTTGAGCTGGAGATGCAGATGAGATCAAGGTAGAGGGGTTATATACTTACTGGGTGTGATATGAGCTATGGAATCAGATAGGCATGAGTTGAAGTTTTAGTTCCATCCCTTACTAGCTGTGACTTTTATCAAGTCAATTAACTTTTCTGGAGATTCATTTTCTTTTACAGTAAAAATAATATCTACCTCATAGGGTAGATATTAATGAATTATCACAATTAAATGTGATAATGAATGTAAATCACCCCGTGCATTGTAGACATTCAATAGAAAGTTGACTTCTGACTTTTCCTGTGGATTTTTTTCACACATATTTATTGTTCCTAAAGAACTGTTATATTCTCTTTGCTAGAAATTGAGAGATACAGTGCCCAATGTATTTTTATTGGTCTCATTTGGTGACTAGGAAATTCACCACTAAATTTTGTGTTCCATTGCCTCAAGAGAGTTTTAATTATTTTTCCTTTCGTCTCTCTAAATTTTGTTTCCTTTTTATGACTTGTGTTAAATATTTTGGCTTGTCATTTTGCACTCAAGTTTTCACTGTGAGTTGTCTTAAATCCTTTTTGAAAGTAGTCAATTACTAAATCAATTTAGAAAGATGTTTTTGGAATTCCAGTATTCTTGGAATCACCCATGAAGCCTTAAGGGCACTTGGGAAAGTTTTTCAATATCTTTCTCTTCTCAAGTGTCTTTCTCATGTGTTGTCAGCTCCTAACACTCATCCTAATAGAAGTGACAATCACTGGAGAAAATAACCTCTAGTAGGAGGTACCATGGGGCTTCCCCGGTGGCTCAGTGGCCTAAAGAATCCACCTGCCAATGCAGGAGACACGGGAGACAGAGGTTTGTTCGATACCTGGATTGAGAAGATTGCCTGAAGGAGGAAATGGCAACCCACTCCAGTATTGTTGCCTGGAAAATCCTAGGGCCGCAGGAGCCTGGTGGGCTACAGTTCATGGCTACAGTCCATCACAAAAAATTGGACATGACTTAGTGACTAAACAAGAACAAAAGAGGTACTACAGAATTCTGAGGAGAGGCCTTTGTTTGTATGTAGTGGGGGTGAGATTCACAGATCTTGGCATGAAGGACTTGTCTAGATTAAGGAATCCTCCTATGATGTTAGCCCTTAACTGACTTTCCTAATTTTCTTAAGTCAATTACATAGAACTCAGTAGACGCTAAGATTTATTCATTGAATCTCTTCCTAGCCCAGAGATTTGGAAGTCCTAAGTAAGTTAGCAGCATTGGAATCTGGGTTATGCCTACATAAAGGGATTTTATAAGGGAGTTAGAAGAGAGGGAGCTGTATTGAAACAGAGCTAGAGGCACATTGAAAGGGCGGGAAGAAAGGGTTGGGTTTAAGTGGATATTCATCCAAGGCACCCCTTCCATTGGTCCCAGCCACGTTGCCTTTCTTGCTTCCAACTGAGTTCCTTTTCTGGTCAGGTGGAGCTTCCTCATTTAGCATTCAAATAGTGGCATTTTATTGAGCCTTAGCAGATAAAAGCTTTAGCATTTTATTGAGCCTTTAGCCTGGCTAAAAGAGAATCTGTTTCAAATACATAAGTACAAACCGGGACACAGGTTGGTTTAATGATTATTGCAGTCAGGCTGCTACTTTCTACACAAGCTTCTTGTTCCTCAGCCTCTAAAGCTGTTATGAGGGTACATAGCATCTTTAGCTGTGCAGATGGAGCCATTGTTTTACTGAGTTAGCCTGATGTCAGGCTAAGGCTATTGCTCAGTTTCATGGCCTGCAGCTTGGAAAAACATTCTTCATTCTTTTAACAAATATTTATTAAGTATCTACTGCTCATAACAAGTATCTATTGTTAGGAGAGCATAACAATGAATAAAACTTTCTGAAAATATCCCTGGTCCTCAAGCCTCTAAATGCCCTGATTAGAAAAAAACAGATATAAGGTTACTCAGAATTTCCCACATTTTCATGCCAAATTAGACTTTTATAATGCAAGTTTACAATACTAATGGCTGTTCAAAGGAACTATCAAGGTAATAGCTAATTTAAGGTGAGTAAAAAGTTCCTGAAAGTTCCAGAGCATTTTTTTCAAGGCTGATAAAAATTCCATATCTTAATTATGATATAAAGTCACTTGAATATTTTATAAATGCAAAATTAACTTCCTTTTACTTGAGTGTAGGTAGATAAAACTCTATGAAACTCTCAAATTATATCAGACAAATGAGACATTTGTTCTTTTAAGTGAGTAAGAAGTGCTTTCTGTGACTGTTAAATCAATCCCATAACTTAGTACTAGAGAAATCAAATTTTAGGGACATTCAAACAAGAACCACCCAACAACCACAAAACAAGATAGAAGTATTAAATCAAAGTCAGACTGAAGAAATGACAAATGGAGACAGCAAAAATGGAAATAACTACTCCATATTAACCATCTATCAAACTCTATTATTCCTTCCTCAGATTTAAGATACAAGATTCAGTGTTTGCTGTTTCTTAGCCTGCATTGCAAAACACTCTCTTTCTGTGGTGTGTACACTGTCTAGGTTCTGTTGGAAGAATGTCAACAATTGAGTTTTTGCCAAAAAAATAACCAAAACCAAAACCCTCCTTCCATAGTGTTTTGAACTCTAGTATTTTATTTTGAAAAAAAAATATTATCTAATAGAGGCCCCCTATTTAGATAGCATTGGAACACTGACCTATGCTGTAATAAATGGCTTTTGGTTTGTTTCACCTAGCAGGGCTGCAGAGAGGGGCCATTCCTAAAAGCAGCCTGAAGAGGGCACATGGAGAAAGACAGTCTGAATGTGGCAAATGGTTCCTCTGAACAGCGAATTAATCATAGAAACAATTTTGGTAACTGTGATAACTAACAGTAGGAAATTTCCTTGGGTCCTTAAATATACTTAAATCTTGACAAACTAGTATTAATCAAAACACAAATTAACACTCACTAACGAAACATTAAAACTCAAGTATGATTATCAAATAGATTATGCAAGAAATATATCAAATCTTAAATCTCTGCCCTAAATCACAGCCTTCATATTCTATAGCATTTTAAAATTTCTAATATAATTATTACATACTATGCGGACATTCTAGATTTGATAACATCTTTAAAAGATACTAAACCTCACTTTTCACTGTTTCTAGAAGATAATGTTGTTCCTTAATGGATTTCACAATTTTGAGGTCATCCCAGATTATATTATTTCTACGATTATGGTTTATCATTAAGGGATAGGGAGAACACATCTTTCATCTTTCCTTGGTGATTACATGTTTATCCACTAATTAAGTCAGGTACATTCTTTTAGTAGTTTTAAATATACAATATAACCTCAGTCTGAAATCTCAAACTGCTTTTTCATCTACTTTCTTATTTTACTCTCATGTGGCTAATGAGAAGAAGGAATTGTTTTAATGCATAGCACTATCACATCTGGCCAGATTGCTGGCAAAGCAGGGTATTGTAGAATCCATGACTAAGGGCTTTTATAAGTCTTAAGAAAATTAACTAATTTTCTGCATGCAACTTTTCAACATATATCATACAGTTATATCATTTACGCAAAAAACATATGAGCAGAACAAAATGCTGCTGCACATAGACATGGAAAACAGTGTCATAAATCCTGAACCCGCTGTGCTACAAGTAAAGTTTCCTTGAAAAATGAAAAGCGTCCTCCCTCCTGCATCTTTCCCTTCTCCCTTCCTTGTCTTGCAGTTCCCATCCCCAGTTAACAGCTTAATTATGAGATGTTCCTTTGCTTTCCGAAGGAAACTCAAACTTTAACCTGATCCCAGTTAAGTCAGGGCCTAGGATGAGCTGCAGTGTGAACAATGATGTGTAAGCAGAGGGGATTTACTACTTTTACATACATATTCTTGCTACTCCAATTCTGGAGCCCTTCTGCTAAATCAGCAAAGGCCTGACTTAAGAGGGTACATTAGGATTTTTGAAGTAAGGTCTCAGGGGAAACCCTGGAACTCACTAAAGTTTCTAAAGGCAACAGAAGGGATCTGCATCTTGAAAAGCAATTTTAGGACCTTCCCCTCAACCTCCCAATTGTTTGAGAGAGGGAGTGAAGGAAGGGATGAAAGAATACTTCACAAATACTTTTTTTTTTACAAAAGGACTGATTGTAGCTTGCCTACAAAGTAAGGAAAAGGGAGGTGCAGTCTGCCATGTAATGAAAAAGTGATTTAAGTACCACTTCACATTTGATATACTATTTTGAACTTGAATATGTTTATGTTTCAGAAAATTTCCTCATGTGTAATATGTTACAATCATGCTTTGATTTATCAACTTTATATAAGGAATATAGAAGGGTGATTTCCCCATTTTTTTTCACATGAAAACTAAAGAATAAGTGCATTAAGGGTTCCCCTGGTGGTTTGGTGGTAAAGAATCCATCTGCCAATGCAGGAGATGCAGGTTCAGTCTCTGGGTTGGGAAGATCCCCTGGAGAAGGAAATGGTAACCCATCCCAGTATTCTTGTCTAGGAAATCCCAGTGACAGAGAAGCCTGGCGGGCTACAGTCCATGGGGTCACAAAGAGTCGAACATGACTAAGTGCGTAAACAACAATAAAAAAGTGCATTAAGGGATTTTATTTGTGGAAGAATTAAGACTCTAAACTTAGTCCAGGATTCTTTCAACCTTTGTGACTTGCCATAGCTGTTCATCAGAGTGGATTTCTAAAGTTGCTACTAGTATGGTGAAGTACAAAATGTTTTCCATTCATTCATCAGTTTTATCAATAAGCAACAAAGAATAGAAATGTGGCATAAATGCTATTTTCTTTTTGTACTGGTTAGGGTATTCATTTCCCAGAAAGATTAAAACTATACAACAATTGTTTTCTAGGGAAAGTGATGGCTCTACTGACAATTTCATAACTTTTTTCAAAATAGCAGAAGCTCTCAAAATAGCAGAGGCTCTCTTCCTCCATCTATTAGATTCCCCTTTTGTAAAATGTGTTTAGTCTTGTTATCCAACGCTCCAAATGTTCCATATTGTTATACAAATTGAGTTTCAAACCAGCTGTGTAAGTTCCAAAGCATATGTATATCAGCTGTACTTGTTCATGAAATCACATAATTCAGTCGTATTGCACATAAAAGAATGAAGTAAGTATGACTAAAGAAAGAAAGCAGGGTTCCCCCACCCCCATGAAAATAAAATGACATGTTTTGGAAAAACTTTATAAAAGTGAGCCATTGTAAATAAATGCAGTCATAGATTGGTTTTGTATTAGGTGTGGGTACTTAAACATTTATAAAACTGGAAATGTTATATAGTCCATTAACTCTAGAAAAAATAATTAAAAAGTGACTAAAAATCAGAAGTACATGAAAATTAAGAACCACACTCTATGATAACCTTTGGATCAAAAAATACATAATACAGAATGCAGTAGAAAAATTCATATCAAAATCCATGGACACACAGAAAAATTTACATTGAAAGAAAAATACGTCTTAATGTCTTAGTTATTTCAGAAAGAAAGACTCAAAAAAAACTTAAATGGTAAAAATAATAGAACAAAACAAAGGAATAAAAAAGAGGGTAATGAAGGCAAATGCTGAAAATGAAAAGAATAGTAGCAATAATAAATTAATCCAAAGGCTAGTTCCCTGAAAAAAAACACAGTGAAATAAATGAATCTTTCAAAGGGCTGCTAAAGGAAGGAAAAAAGAACAAAAATATGCAAATTTAGCAATGATAAGGCAGATGTAGCTACTGATATGGAAAAGACTGAATAAATGAGTTAAAACAGAATCTGTAAAGCAATTTTGTAACAACTTTGAAAGCCTAGATATATTGGATGAATTTTTCCCAAAATAGGAATTATCAATATTGACCAAGAAAGAAACAGAATAAATAATTACCATAGTGGAGACTGAATGGTGGTTAAAGAACTATTATTAAAACCACCACGACCACATAGTTTAACAGATGATTTCTTTCTAACATTTAAAAAGCTTGAAACTATAGAAAAATACCACTATAAAATAGATGCACAGTTCTGAATAACTTACTGGCTAATACAATCAACAAAATATCAAAAATATCTGTGACCAAGTAGGATTTATTTCAGAAATGCAAGGATTTTTTTTAAAGTATTAGTTTTAATGGTAAAGTTATTTTCAAAAAGTCAGCTACTACTATTTAAAACTGTTTTGGAGAATCTAGTGAATTCATATGGAAAATAAATAGTATTTTTTAAAAAGAGGATGGATGTATCTCTTTTTGTTGCTGATATGATACTGAGAACATCCAAGAGTAAATCCTTAGGGATCTCTCCTCCTGCCCAAACAAAGCCAACCCAAATCAGACTAAAACAAACCAAAGAAAAAGTCCAATACAAGTGAGGCAGATAGGGAATTCCCTGACAGTCCAATGGTTAGGACTCTGCACCTTCACTTCCCTGGGGGTGGGGTTCAATCTCTGGTCAGGGAACTAAGATCCCACAAATCGTGTGGTATGGCAAAAAGAACAAATGAAAAACCATTAGGCAGATAATATGTTAATGTGGCTATAAGGAAGATAAATAGCAGGTAAAAATGGAAATGTATAATGTATTTCATTTGGTTGACTAAGCTATGTAAATTTAAGGATGAATTTAATAACAAAGGTAAGAATTTCTAAGAGCATTAGAAAAATCTTACTGAAGGAGACATTTTAGGCTCTAAATCAGTGGCTCTCAATCCTGGACACATGTTAGAATAGACATAAAAATACTGATGCTCTGACATAGCTATAAGCAATTCTGGTTTCACTGTTGCAGGGTAGGTCTGAAGCACTAACATTTATATATTCAGATGATTTTAATGTGCAGTGAGGAACTTTATATTGAAATTTCAAAATCATGTAAAAATTAATATAAAATTCATAGAAAGGAAAGGGTTAGCAACAGGTATTTGATTCATTCTCTCTCTTTGAGTTATACCTGGAAAGAAAAGTGACTTGATAATGACAAAGATTAATGACCTGCTCTTCACAAGCACACTAAAATTGGAGGGCAGTCTCATCTATGGAGTGGCATTCATCTGTGGCAGGGTGTGTCTAGTTTCAATTGCTTACAGTAAATAAATATTTCATTGATTTATAGGATATTACTTTCTGGAAAATGTCTTGTAAGCTGTGTAACTTCCAGACTCTAAAATGTGTATGTCTGATGACCAGAAGAGCTTCATTCTGCTTAAGTGTTATGTCATCACACACATGGTCTAAGGTCCTCCTATGTTAAATCTGACTTAACTTTTATGTAGGGTACATCAAGCGAAATACTTGGCTGGATGAATCACAAGCTGGAATCAAGATGGCCGGGAGAAATACCAACAACCTCAGGTATGCAGATGAAACCACTCTAATTGCAGAAAGTGGAAAGGAACTAAAGAGCTTCTTGATGAGGATGAAAGAAAAGAGTGAAAAAGCGGCTTGAAACTCAACATTCGAAAAACTAAGATCATGGCATCTGGTCCCATCCCTTCGTGGCAAATAGAAGGGGAAAAAGTGGAAACAATGACAGATTTTATTTTCTTGGATTCCAAAATCACTGAGGGCTGTGACTTCAGCCATGAACTTAGGATGTGGGCTTCATGGAAGAAAAGCTATGACAAACCTAGATTAAAAAGCAGAGACATCACTTTGCTGACAAAGATCAGTAGAGTTAAATTGATTTTTCTAGTAGTCGTGTATGGATGTGAGAGTTGGATGAGCGAGGCTGAGCATCAAAGAATTGATGCTTTCAAATTGTGGTGCTGGAGAAGACTCTTGAGTGTCCCTTGGATAGCAAGGAGATCAAACCAATCAATCTGAAAGGAAATCAATCCTGAATATTCATTGGAAGGATTGTTGCTGAAGCTGAAGCTCCAATAGTTTGGCCACCTGATGCTATGAGCTGACCCTTTGGGAAAGACCCAGATGCTGGGAAAGGTAGAGGGCAAAATGAGAAGGAGATAGCAGAAGATGAGATGGTTAAATATCATCACTGACTCAATGGACATGAATTTGAGCAAACTCTGAGAGATAGTGGAAGTCAGAGGAACCTAGCACACTATAGTCCATGGGGTTGCGAAGAATCAAACATGACTTAGTGACTGAGCAACAACAATGTTAAAACTTAGAACACATACTAGAAGAAGGATCTCCATGCCTTGATTTGCCTTATGATTGCATATATTCTTGAATAAACTTTGATATTGGTTACAAGTTCTGATTTTTGTGTGCCAGAAATAACAATCTGGTCTCTGGGTTATCTCAAAAGCTCAAATGGAATTTGTCATAATTGAATTGAGATAGTCATGTATTTTATATGGAATAATAAAATATTCTCATATGCCCCCCAAAATAAGAAAAGCAAGATTAGTAAGAGTTGACTTGCCTTGTCAGATACCAAAGTATGATATAAAGCTATTAAGCATAAATCAGAATTTATATTGCCATAGGAAGGGACAAACAGCCAATTTGGGAGTAAAGATACTTGTGCTGAGCTGCATCTGACTCTTTGAGACCCCATAAACTATAGCCTGCCAGGCTCCTCTGTCCATGGGATTCTCTACGCAAGAAAGCTGGAGTGGGTAGTTATTTCCTTCTCTAGGGAATCTTCCCCACCCAGGGATTGAACCTGGGCTGCCTGCATTGCAGGAGGATTCTTTACCATCAGAGCCATCAGGGAATATATATTCCAATTATACCTAATGATTTAATGTGTAAATCAGGTGGTATTTAAAACCAAAAGAAAAAGTCCTATCTTCCAACTATGTGAAGAAAATTATAAAACTACATTTCAAACAGATTCAGAATTTTCTTCCTTAAACATATAACAAAACTCAAAGCCTAGAAAACTACTTGTGTAATCCACAGGTTTAGTGGGACCTTTGTGAAACAGGACGGGATCTCTGAAGTATACAGGAAAAGTTGACTAATTGGATGATACTAAAAAACAAAAAAATTAAAATCCAGACAATATCCTAAACAGATTCAGGATACTGGAAAGAGACTAGGAATAAATTGCAATCTAGATGAGAGATAGAGCATCAATGTCTATAAATTACAAAGAATTCTTTAAAAATGACAAGAAAAGGGTAACCAAAATCTATACAAAAATGTTATGAATAAGTAATTCATAGGAGTGACATCTCAATTAACCATTCTTGCTTTATTATAATAAAGCACTCTGAACTCAGTTCTAGTGTTGCCTACTCTATCACAGCTCATACATAAGGCAGGTAAAATTAGAGTTAGAATCTGGGCCAATGTTCCCATTTTAGAAAACATGACTAAGGCCCTATTTTCCTAGTGTCCACACGCTGACTCACAGATAAAACTAGGTACTGGCTAGATGTGAACATCTATGATTCAAGTACAATAATTATACTTGTGTGAGTGAGTCTTTGGTTTTCCTTCCCACTACAGTGGGTGTTTCTAACTACTGACATGTTTCAGTTCTGTGTGAATTGTAGAGCATTCTGAGTTAAGAAGATGGCCAGGAGAGTGAGGAAAATGATTTAGCATGGCTCCAGAAGTGTTAAAACGCACTGTACAAGGTACTGGACCCAAAGTGAGGAAGATTCTTACCAGATGGTCGCTAAACTGAGTGTAGAGTTCTTGGGGTAGCACACCTGACTAACAGCAGCCCAAGATGTAAACTAAAAGATTCTTTTGGAATATCTGGCATGAAAGAGGCATGATTATATGTGTTTTTTTTTTCCATTCACACTCATCTCTATGGATAGTAACATGTCTAAACCATGAAAAATAATTAAATGCAATTCTCCTGAGTATGCTGCCTTAAGGCTATATGGTCAATTGGCTAAGATGAACTACTTGTGCTTATTTTTGCCTTTAAAAAATGACTTTAAAATATCTGGTCTAGTGGGTGGAAATTTACATATCCATTTTCAATATAAATTCTCAAGCTATTGGTAATGTCTCGGGAAATTCTTTAACTAAAAGCTGGACTTTTATTTTGGGATAAATTGTGGATGGTTTGATTCCATTAAGTTTGATAAGTGCCAAGTTCCTCTAATATTTGAATTTAATGCACCTAAATTCATGTTTCCAAAGAATATTTTAAACGTGAATGTTGATGTCTTTATTTTCTATTATTGGCTCACCTGTACTGATTATTAATTGATCCTAAACTGAATTGAGCTTGAATTATTCCTGTGTTCCAAAGAAAGCATATAGAAACATGGATCACTCTTCAGCATAAGAGACTGCACTTGAATCCTGTTTGAATAGTAGCACAAATTTTGGAAGTTGAAAAACAACTTGAAACATCATTTCCACCTTCCTACTGCCATAGGAAGAACATTAACAAAGGGAGAAACTGAAGCATAGAAGTGTGTTCATTGCCTCAGTGTGGTATTTCTGTAATGACTATTTTTCACGTGTAATGCCCCAGACCATGCTGTTATTATTTCTCTTGACTCAGGAGTGGCTCAGGATCAGATCCCACTGTTGAACTTGATTTGCTTAAAGCAGCTTGGTGCTTGATGTAAACAAGTCTTTCTTAATAATGGTTGGAGACCAGGCTGAAGTGACCGTCACCATTTGTGAACCATGATCTAACACATACCATTTGTAATCTGAAAATACCAGATGCTTGTTTTAAGCTTGATATTGTTCATGTCAGGGGGCTCCAGATGGTATAATTATTGTGCTATGTGGCATTTTTGAGACTTTAGGATAAATAGCCTGGAGGAAAAATAGGAAGGACGTGACTTGCCCTCTCTTAAACACCTGAAGTTCAGGTGCTAAATACAATTGTCAAGTATGTGTGTTAATAGCAGATTTCTTGCAAGTGGAAAATTTCACATATCCAGTTTCTGCTGATTCAGGCAATTCCTATCAACTAATCAGCATGATGATGAAAATATCTTTTAAGGTTCATTGTACACAGCCATTACTTTAATTCCACTCTTAAGCAGCAACTATTTCTTTAAAGAAAACTAAAAGATGTCACCAATTATCAGGGTCATTATCATTTAGATGCAGTTTTTTTTTTTTTTTTTTTTTTGCCAATCCCCATGCTCCCTTTTTAAATGTGTGGATTTATACTTTTCTATCTAAATGTAGAGAAGAGCATATGTCTTTCATATTAGGAGACATTTGTAATGCTCCCTGTACCTTGATTGCTAATTTTGAACTGATGCTTTTTTTTGTTAAACTATTACTGGTCAAATAAAAATATCAATCTAAATTGTAGGCTCACCTATGCAAGAATTGTATTATGCTGCTTATATCTTTAAACATGAGTGTTTTTATTTCCTGAAGACTTCTTGGTAACAGGGTCTCTGCCCATTGGATGGTTAGTCAGACTTGAAAGGCATCATATTTGTAGTCATTTTACTATAGCCTTATAATGAACTAGTCCAAGGTTTTTCACTGACTATATCAAGCTCGGTATATAAAGTATCATTAGAAAAAAGTAAAGGGTAATAAAAATATTATGGTAGAGACAAGATATGCTATTCTATAAATTTTGCTTTATATCCTATGTGGCTTAACGTCACAAGGATTATTTTATCTGAGTTGCTGAATTAGACATTGAAAGAGCTCAAAATTACATTTCACTATGGTGCATTAAAATAGGACATTAGTGGAGTATATTTGAAAGTGACAGTCTGGCACAGATGAAGTTATTTAAATAAATATAGGGAATGCGTGCAACAATAGTTTTGATGGAATGCAGTTAGATTGTAGATGCAGGTTAGTGTTAGTAGTTGCTAGTTAAATAGATGGTAGTTAGTAGTAGCAGCAAGCAGTTAGTAGTAGTAGTCTGTAGTCAGAGTTATCAGAAAACAGAGGAGAAGGAAAAGAGTCATGGAAAGAAATGAAATCAGACTTTTATTAAAATGTCCTTAGAAAGCACATCAGCCCCAAGAAGTAGGAATTTCTATTAAACAGTATGTCATTCTTCATTATTTTCTTTTCTCTTTTCATTGGCTTTGCTCATTTGGTCCATTATAAGTGTATGTTTTGTCACTCAAGGGTCCCACTGTGGGGCTTCCCAGGTAGCTTAGTGGTAAAGAATCTGCCTGGCAAGAGTGCCACTGTGATTCTAAGCAATTTTAGCCTACCAGGTTGATTCTTGATTGAAATCTCTAAATATTCTCCCTTGTTCAACTCTTCTCTGACCCTATACCTTCTTCTTTCTGAGGAATTAGTCTCTGCTTGACCAAAGGGGCTGGACCATGTGGTACGTATGAGTGCCATTGAGTCGCCTTCTTTATTCCTCAAAACCATCATTTTTCTTTCTTCTCCTACCTCTCTTTCAGGAAACTTTGTCTCTCTGGCTGCTAAAGAATTTCTTCTTCTTTTTTAGGTTCTTATTCCAACTCCTTTCTATATCTGTTTCTCTAATTTTTCTCCACCAACACCCCAGACTAAAATACTCAACTGTTCTCCCTTTTTTTTTCCCTCCCTTCTTAAAGTAAATTAAATGAAATTGTTTTTAGATTATCTGCCTTAATTCTGCCTTGGATGTCTCAAAACAGGGCCTCTATTCCTGTCCTTGTCTTTACCTGAAATGGTCTCCTTGGTTTCTCTGCCACCCACATTACCATTCACTTACTTCAGTGGTTTTTTGAATAATACTCAACACAGAAACAAATGTTCCACAAAGGAGACTCGGAGCAAGAGAGTGTGCAGCAGATAGGTTAGACTCTACATCCTCAAGCAGAAAAACTCCCATAATAATTGCGTCACAGATTTAGCAAGGGCAGTTTTGGTGCTTTAGAACTATTTGAAAATGACATGTTCAATGAAATTACAGAGAGGTTAAGTGACTTGTCCAAGATTAGTGGCATATTGATAGCTAGTACTTGGGTCTTTTAAATTTTTATTCTATATATATTTTCTCTATTATTCAGGCATTATTAGAGGGCCGTTTTTAGGTAAGGAGTAACAGTTTTCATTGAATGTTCAAAAAGGCTTTTCTTCCATGCAAATATAATTTTAAATTATGGAGTAGTTTCTGTCATTAATGATTTATTTCTCTCCAACCAGAATGATGGATAGATCATGGTTATTGGTGTCCTTATTCATTCAAGCCATGTTCCTTCATGTGCATGGCTTGATTCTACAATGACATGGAAGGTGATTTTCAGTTTTTGGCACTGTTGTAACTAAAATCAATGTTAGATAATGTCTGAAAGTTTCAGATTGGGTTAAAAGACAGCTTTGATTTTTGGGGGGAAATCCATTGAGGAACCTTCAGTCCTAATCTGAAAAAGTACTGCAGAAAGAAAAGTATTTTCCAGACTTAACCTATGGACATTTCTGAGCTAATTTTTACTAATCCTAAACTTGACATAATTTGCAAAAGGACATCTTCCTTTCACTAGCTTCATTATTCTGACCGCTTTCCTTTTGCAATCTGAACCATTTGGCTCAACTGAGAGGAAGCCCATAAATATTCCCAGGATGCTTTTGGTTCTGGAACATTCTGGCAATAGATGTTCCACTAAAAGCAAAAATACAGGGAATAAGGAATATGGTTCCATGTTTTAGGTAAATTCTTTGTTATGTTTTGTGATTTATCAAGCAATCAAATGTTTGGGGTTATGAAAAAGAATTTTCAGTCAATTAATAGAGTGTGAATAAACATCTTGTACTTCATCTGGACATGGTTAAACAGCAAAAATGGCCTGAAATGTTTCATGATAAATTATATTTAAGGTTATACTTAAATGAAATAATATGGAATGCTGATGTAAAATACAACAGTTTGATGTATTTTTATGTATTACCGTACATAAAGTTAAGTCGCATTAAATTGTTATTAAATCACAATTTAGTTAACAATAAAACTAATAAAACACAGGGATTTAACAATGTGGTGTTAGAGGTAAAAAAAAAAAAGACTTTTTTTTAACCTCTCAATAGTCTAAAAGTAGGGTTGCTTTTTTCTAATCAACTTTCTTTTGCACATTGCACTTAATTAGCAAGCATCTTCCATTTGCTGAGTTTTCAGAGTTATGTTGCACTTAGGTCTTTTACTCACATTGCAGTCACAAGATGAGAAATGTAGACACTGTGTACAAACAAGAAGTTCGTGCAAAGTCAAGCTCTCAAAACCACATGCAAGACTCAGTGGCACATGGTTTAGAGCTCACACAACTCCTGGATCATGTAATACAGGCATGCAGATGAGAGGAAAGAAAAGCACCTACATCATGAAAATAGAGGATGATGAAAGAGAATGACATTTTCTTTATGACAATTATCTAATGCAAACCGTATACCCATAACCTTTACTAGAGCGGAGGAAGGGGTAGATAAGTGACTTTTTGTGGGTGGGTTGAGGGGGGGAAAACTCTATATAAATATTATTAGAGGTCAAGTTGTTGTTCAAGTTAAGAATTTCTATTCTCTACTTGGCCTCTTCCAGGTTATCTCCTCCAGCTTCTTGCTTTGTATTTCCTCTGCTACACCATGCAAAAAAGATCAGAACTAACATTGGAAATCATTTAACAAGCTCTAAACCTGACAGACCACAAGGGTGTTCTCCACAATTTACACGAGAATTAAATTGGATATAAATACCTCCTGTTCTTACCGGTGGGTGTTGTGATTCCATGTATTAAGGTGTGAAGCAGACAGGAAAGAGATAAATCTTTCATAAGTACATTGTAAATAGGCAAGTGGTATATAAACCAAATTCATAGGTAATAGAGTCAAACAATGAAAGGTAAATAGTTTTTACAAAATAGACTTTATCACACAAAAAATGGTCACGAAACTAGAGTAATATGGAGAGGGGAAGTAAAATAAATAAATGTTTAACTATTGTTATTGAAATAATCTGGCAGAATGGAACAACAAAATTGAGTGACATGTGTTTTGATTAAAGATTCTTGACACTGCTTCAGCCAACCCAGCATTAGAGAATCCCCTGTAGTTTCTGAATGTTGATATCTTCATTAAACAATAATATGAATGGAAATAAACAAAAGTGACCAATTTGTAGGTACTTTCTTAAGAGATTAAAGTGTTACCCTGGTGAGATCAACTTTGCAAATGAATTTTCACAAGTAAATACGGGATAATTAGAAATAACTCATGGGATTCAGTTATGGTTTTGTATGAAATGTGCTGATTGATTAGTTCCTCAAATTAAAAATATATAATGGCATGCCATTACTTCTCAATCAAATAAATCATGCACAGCTATGATAAACTTATCATATGTAAATATATATTTCAAACTGGGCAGTATTTGCAATGCTTTCTGTACCTTAACTGCTAATTTTGGATCTTTATTTTTTTTGTTAGGCTATTGCTGATCAAATAAAAAAATGTCGATCTCAATTGAATAAGTTGTATGCAAAAGTTGTATCATACTGTTGCTGTCACTAACTTTGAAAGACGTCATTTTCTAAAGATCTCTTAGAAACAAGATCCTTGCCCAGTGGAGGAATAGCTAGATGGGAGGGTATCATAATTCTAATCCTTTTTTAATAGGCCTATGATATGCTATTGAATTTGTATTTATCATGTAATTTATCTTTAGTAATCAATCTCTATAGCCAAATAGCTAGGTCAAAAAGATATATGTAATTTTCCTAATAATAAAAGGAGCTCTTTAGATCAATTAATTTTATTAGTTGTATAAGCATTGATAGAGGAGGGAAGGTTATGAAAAGTTGATGTTGAATTTGTTTAAGAGTTATGAAGGAATCCATATTTCCCCCTTGAAAGGAAAGATGCGTTAAACCAGATACAGTAAAAGGGCACATATTTAACTGATTAAAATATAGAAAAATTGTCCTTAACAGAAACATGAAACTTCCTATTATAAAATGTTTATGGTATACTTAAGTTCCTTAACCTCTCCCACATATCCTTAAAATGTCATATTTAAAAAAATATTTCTGTTTGGAGGCATTATAGTTATTATTCTTTATATTGTAACATCTTAATGCCCATGGATCCATCTATTTTGCGGGCTCTGGCAGCTAGGCCATGTGGTGAAAGCCCAAGTCCTAACTGAGCAATTCTCTCTCTGACCAGAAGTGGGCGCTCTACTACACACAGTTATATCAGTTTGCATCATGTTATGCCTTTGCCACACAGTATAACTAGATATAGCACCATGCAATGCCATGAGTTGAGGATGAAAGACTATCTCCAGGGGAGAAAATAAACATCCGAGAAAGGAAAACAAAAGCAAGGGGTTCAAAGCTGGTGAAACTGTTTTTTTTTTTTTTTTTTTTTTTTTTACATTTTGGCTGTAGCTATAATGCCTGAGGGGCTCCAGTTTTGGAAAACAGTAATACATACCATGTTCATGTCAATGCCATTGGTGTAAGTCCATGCGTGCTGGAAATATTCTTCAAGCCGTTGCCTCAGAGGGTTGGGGATTTGGTGAAAGCGAATGAACTCTTTTACTCGCAGCATCTGCATGTGGTACCTGGCAGTCCCCGAGTATAGTCTTTGGATAATTGCAGATACGTTCCCAAAAATGCTTGCATACATTAGTGCTGGATTGGATAAAAAAGAAAGTTATGGGGGAAAGACTGCACTTGGGGATATTACATCTTGTCAGAATCTCAAAATGCAGACTTTTTTTTTTTTAATCTCAATCCATTTGTGAGGGTTTATCACTGGCCCGTGGGGAATAAAGTAGTTAAGTCAATACTGTTGTAAAGTTTATAATTTTGATGGTAAATCTGGAGAGGAAAAATACCCCAATTCATCATGGATTCTGTATTAAAGTAAAAACTCAGACCGTTTACAATATCAACCTGTAACCAATCTAGACTATTGACTAGAGATAAGACATGTTTAGAATCAACATTTTATTTGTAATGTAATAAGAAGGTACATCATGGGGTTATTACAGATCTGTATTCTGGAAATGGAGCAAAAGTTTTAAAATTGTGACAACTCTACCTCAGCCTCAGGCCTAACCTTGTAATATTAAAAATTTGCTATAAAATTTAAGATTAGTTAGACTATTTTGGATTTGCTAAGGAATAATATTTTTTTAATTATTTACTCATTTATTTGGCTGTGCCAGATCTTCGTTGTGGTATGTGGGATCTTTGTGGCCTGTGGGATCTAGTTCCCTGACCTGTGATCAAACCCAGGATCCCTGCATTGGGAACCCCGAGTTTTAGCCACTGGACTACCAGGGGAGTCCCCATAAATTGTTTCAAGGAAATCACAGTTTCCTTAGAGTGCATCTTTGTATGTAATTTTTAATCTATTAAAATTCATTTTTATACTTTCTATATGAGAAATATATCTTTGGTTTAGACTATGGGAATATAATTTTATTTTTGCAGAGAAAAATGGAATACTTTTTTGTTCTTTCACCTATGGAAAGAAAGAAAACTAACATTCATTACCTGGAATTGCATTTCTAAAGCTTCCTGGGCAAAATATTTATAATTTAACATAAGCTCTTTAAATATCTTGTCCTTCTTTTTATTTTTGTGTTTAGTTTCTAATAATCCTAAAAAAACTCTATATTCTATACAGAAAGTCACATGATGACAATGGCCTACATCTTGCTTTGGGCACATGTCAGATACTTAGAGAGGAGGTAATGGCACTGTAATGTATCAAGCAGGTGGGGGGAAAAGAAAAACAACAACAACTCCTGGAAGTATTTGTTCAACAATATTCACCCAACATATGTTTTTTCCACAACACATTTTACAAACCATTGCCTATATAAGCCACTTAATCATTTTTAAGGTAAATTTAGGCCAGATTCAGTCTGTGTTTTAAAATGATTTATCTTCTTGGTCATTTGCTTTCTTTTCCATCTTATTTCTGTCTCTTGGTTAGCATGGTCCTTGGATGTGCCAAGTAAGAGAATATCCCAGACAAATCAGTGGTGCTTCATCTATGTAAAAGGAGAAAAGTTGGGGAAATCTACGGGAAGGCTGAATTGGGGTTTGAGAAAGACAGTAATTCTTATTAATATAGCAAACCTGTTTAGGTTGTATCTTCCACAGGTGTGAAAAAGAAAAAAAAAAAACTTGAGCATAATTTGAGTAAATGAACAGTTAAGAAGGGAGCTAGCAATATGTGCCTGAAATGGATTACCATGATTCAAAGAGATTTATCTGAAAAATATATTTTACTCTGCTTAACTTTAGTGTTGGAAATATTTATGCTTACTGATAGGTGTCCAAAGAATCTATCATGTTCTCAGGAAATGGTTTGGTACAGATTTTTATCTGATTTAATTAGAGGGCCCATAATTAACGCTAGTTATTTTACTTAAACCACATAATTATGCAAAGAAGAGTCAGGGAAAACATTCTTATTTTTTTTTTAATAAATACTGTGTTTTTATCTCCATACTGCCATAAAAATTAGTTTGATCATAAATATTAGTTTGATCATAAACAGGTATTCCTCCTCATTGATAGGACAGCAAAATCTAGATCATAAGTACATCATTGAATACATGAATAGCATATATTTCTCTAAGGAAATTCTATGCTAATGACTTTTTAAATTATAATAAAGGCATACATTTTTTCTTTATTTTTAGGAAGCAAATGGAGCTAAAGGTGGTAAGCAAGAGAAAAGCATAAAATGGTTCTATTTTGTATACATTATTTAGCTAATGCCCATCAACCTGCATAAAATATGAATCAAAAGCAAGCTGGCAGACCATACAATCATTTCTCTCAACTCAGTATTTTGTTCAGCCTTGCTTAACAGGAAATTCTTCTTTTACCAAAATGGTTTGCTTCATCTTGAGGTACTATACAAATAAAACAGGTATAATTTAAAACATCAGCACGACACACTCAAAATCTGAGATGCTCACCAAACTAATGAATTTAGAAAGTGAAAGTGATGTTGCTCAGTCGTGTCTGACTCTTTGTGCTCCCATGAACTGTAACCTGCCAGGCTCCTCCGTCCATGGGATTTTCCAAGCAAGAATACAGGAGTGGGTTGCCATTTCCTTCTCCAGAGGATCTTGCCAACCCAGGGATCGAACCTGAGCCTCCCAAATTGCAGGCAGACTCTTCACCATCTGAGCCTACCAGGGAATCCCAATGAATTTAGGGTCATTGGGTAATAGTTGAAACATGCTGATAAAACAAATAAAAACGCTTTTCTACCTAGTATGCAAATTAAAAAATATAAATTTTGACGATGTATAATTTAGATACAACAAAATGAATCTGTTTTAAATGTACAGCTCAGTTAGTTGACAAATGTACACACCCCTGTTAACACAATCAAGATATAGACCATTTTCATCATCCCAGAAGATTCCACTGTGTCCCTTGGCTGCTTGCCCACTTGTTCTCTAGGCTAACTCTAGACAATCACTGAGCTCCTTTATGTCATTACAGATTAATTTGCATTTCCTAGAGTTTCATATAAATAGAATCATAATGGACATATTCATCTATGTCTGACTTCTTTTTCAGTCATATCAGTTTTGAAATTCTGTTTTGTATGTGTCAGCAATTTGTTTTTTTTTTTTATCATGAGTAGATTTGCATCACATGGTTCTACCAAGTTCATTTATCTCTTCTGTTGATGAAATTTTAACCATCATAGAGCATTAATTGCATTTCTGTGACAACTAATAATATCTCTCCATGTATTTATTGGCCACTGACATATCTTCTTTTGTGAAACGTCTATTTAAAACTTTTTCTCATTTTTTTAAATTGAATTGTCTTCTTATTATGGAGTTGTAAGAATGCTTGATATATTCTAAATAAAAGTCTTTTTCTAGATCTAAGTATTGAGAGTATTTTTTTCTAATCTATCATTTGTTTGTTCCTCTTAACAGTGTCCTCTGGAAAGCTGAAGTTACTAATTTTGATGAAATCCAAATGCTTATATACTTTGTTTTCTGTTATTTAAAAAAGAAGTTATAGGAGTATTGTAAGGTTTCAGTTTCCCCATCATGGCTAGAAGCAGAAACCCAGTTACTTTTTTTACACATTATAAAAACAAGAAATTCTCCTAATGTTTGTCAAGCAGATCAGAGATGAAATACATTTGCCTTTATATACTGGTTTATAGGTTTAAAAATCAAATGTGTATATTTATATTTGAATAAAGATATACTTATGTTATATATTAATCAGAACAAATAGATATAAATGTGTGATCATAACTTATATTCTCACTTGCTTAATTCCACTTACACTTTTATTTTTCATCTTGAATTGTGTATATTTTTAAAAAGAATTCTATGGTTACTGTTCTCTGTACACATTCAGCAGCAAAATTGGTGACTGTCTTTGCAAATAGAAGTTTTAAAAACTGTATCTATAAGTATCTGAGTTATTTGAATTTAATTAGATGATAGCCTTTAATGTTTAATTTTTAGTTTCCTTGAATTATACTGCTGTAAGAGGGATTGCAGATTACTTTGTTTGGCTTAAAATTTTTAGTTTAGAAAGAAAATTAGTTTTAAAGAAGCTTTGGGAAAAAGAGTTCAACTTCATAACTGATTATAACAACTTTAACTTGCAGCAGTTTATATACAACATTTTACATTTATCTTTTGGATATTATATTTTGTTTTTAGGTTTAAATCAAACCACTCATACACTTGAGGGGTATGTACTTAGTACAAAAATAGAACTAAATACAGAAAATTAAATCATTTCTTAATACAGTTGGGTGTAAATGAAAATATCATGTGTAGATATACACAAATAAATTAAACGGCTATGAAAATTTCAAGGCATGCTTATTATTGCTGTTTCCAATCTTATTTTACCTTTTATGGCATAATAGCTCATGATCCAGTTCTCTAGGAATATGTAAAAACTTTTTTCCTGTGTGATTCTAACCTTTACATAATCCCATTTTGATTAAGTTTTGTAGAAGCAAGTCTGTTATTCAAATAAAACGTATTATGTGGGATATGGATATATCTTAGTCAACCCAATTAACTAGAGTGTTTTTTCTTAAAAGATAGAATTCCTCTGCAGGAAACAAATATTCTTCCTAAACAAATCAATGGAAATAGCATAATGTTACATTCAAAAAGGCAAAAATACAGGAAGGAAGGAAGGGAAGTAGAGATGGAGGGAGGAAGAAAAGAAAGAAAAAAGGAAGGAAAAAGACACAAAGAAAGGAAGAAGAAAAACTGGCAGTAATTCCTTGATTTAAGGATTAGACATTGGGACAGATGAGCCTGGCTGGCTACAGTCCACGCTGTCACAAGCGACTAAACCACCGCCACCACAGAGCAAGTAAACAAATGAGTTCTCTCATTTAAAACATAAATAGTACCATGCATTTCACTTAACCCTCACAAGAGGTAAGGATTCCTATGGGGTGAACATGTTAAACTTCAGTGCTCTTAAAAAGGGCTTCCCAGGTGGCGCTAGTGGTATGGAACCCGCAGGCCAATACAGGTTAGATATATAAGATGTTTGATCTCTGGGTGGGGAAGATCTGGAGAAGGGAATAGCAGCCCACTCCAGTACTCTTGCCTGGAGAATCCCATGGACAGAGGAGCCTGGCGGGCTACATTCATAGTGTCGCAAAGAACTGGACATGGACTGAAGCAACTTAGCATGTCACAGCTCTTAAAAAATTCTTCCTTGCAGATTCTGTTTCAAGATTCAAGTCCTGTTTTCTTTTAAAAAGAGCATATATGTATATTTCTATATCTGTGTATAAATAATTAAAAACATACTTTTTCTCTTTTCTTTGTTTGTTACCAATGCCACTAAAATTGATAGACACTATGAAGTATTTACTAGCAGTTGCCATCACAGAATTGTTGGGGCTGTGTTTGTTCTCTAAGATTCAGTCTCTCTGGAATGAATTTTTCTATTTTTTCCAGCGGGCTCCACTTCCATTTCCTTCTGAGTGTAATTCTGCTTTTTGGTTTGTAGCAAGACTTAGCCTGAATTTTCAGAATATTTTAAGAGCTATTTAAATGTAATGCTATTTGCCTATACAACCTTACTAATATAAAAACACAAAACATACATATGAAAAGTAAATTTTAAATACAGTGAACACTAAACTGTTTGAATCAATAAACAATATACTAATATGAATCTATTCAAGTTTCATAAATAAAGCTTACCTAGCACACTTTTTTACTCAATATATTAACATTCAAAAATTAACTCTCTGGATCTATTTTCAAATTTGTATGCACTCTAAGGATGATGCTCTTTTTCAAACTTTAAAAGTCCATCATACTTTTGTCAGTTGCTGCCTGGTATAAACAAGGTTATTTTTAGTGGTTCCAAAGTGTGATATTTTAAAAATTAATATTAAAACATCTTTAGTTTTACACAGTTTTTTTTCTTATTCCAAAGAATATAACTTATAAATTGATGCTCATAGCATTACCCATTGTAGGGTAAAGGGCAGTCACTTAGGTCCTTGGCATAATGTCATAGACAAAGGAAGTTTTAGTCAAATGACAAGGAAAAATACATATATATATATATGCACGTATATATGTGCATATGTGTATATATGAAAGATTAGCTTACATTATAATTAGTAGGGTGATATTTACCCTACTAATAGATAGTAGATAGATATCTATATCTATCTACCAATGTCTGTATATCTAGTTATGTAATGTAAATAAGTCCTTCCTATTCTAATCTGGTGTCAGCTTGAAATATTACAGAACATAAACATTAGTAATAAATTTCAGACACATTTTTGCATCAGTAAAAGTGGACCTCAAGTCTCAATTCCTGAATCCCAAGGACCACGTCACTCTAGTTTTATGCTCATAGTTTCCTGAGGTCATGCAAGATCTTTGGTGTCTCCCCTCACAGAGAGAATCAGATTAGATAAAATAAAATACCCATATATTTAATCCCATTATCTCTACAATTTTCTATAATTTTTTCTTTGCCTTCTTCTAAATGTTTTAGAGACATTGATTTTGTACTATTATTTTATCCTAATAGATAACAAAAGAGAAATCTACTTACAGCCAATCAACATAACACAAATCGAAAAGATTTTCTCCGAATTGGTGTTAGGAGACACATTCCCAAATCCCACACTGGTTAAACTGCTGAAGGTAAAATAAAGTGCTGTGACGTATTTATCTTTAATGGATGGTCCAGAACTGGAGTCACTGTCATTGTAACGTTTCCCAATTTGTTGTCCTAAGGAATCCAACCAGCCGATTTTGTCAGTCAGGTAGGGCCTTTCTACATTCCCAATGGCATACCAAATGCAAGCCAGCCAGTGAGCAATCAGGGCGAATATGCACATTAAGAGCATTAGAACTGCAGCCCCATATTCTGAGTATCGATCAAGTTTTCGGGCCACTCTCACAAGACGAAGGAGTCGAGCTGTCTTCAAAAGACCAATTAATGTTGTTGTCTGCGGAAATAAATGTGCATGATCAGAAACAGTCGGTAAACAATTCAGTGTGTGTTCCTGTGTAGCAAAGTAAGTAGAAACAGCTTACAAAAATATGGTAGCACTGACTATAACTGCATATTTGAATTAAACATCAAGGTTAGTTTTTTTCTTTTTTTTTTAACATTTGCTTTGGAAGGTACTGTGAAAGTGTATGGTACATTAATTCAGTATCTTGGCATGTAATGCTTTTGGGACAGAGACCATGCTATGGTTTGCACTTTAACCACTTGCCTGGCACACAGTGGGTACTCAGTAAATCATTCATTCACTGATGAACATCCCAGTGTGTTACTGGTGGGTCTAGCAAGTGGGATTATAGTGTTGAGCAAATGGATATGGTCATTTTTATAGTAGAAAAAAGTATTTATTTATTAGACAAAGTGTCACTTTTTATAAAGAGAAACAAACTGTTTCTCTGGGGAGAAACACTGTCTACTGGGGAGAAATAAGTATTTTTAAAACAAATAATAAGATCATTTCAGAGAGTGAAAAGTGTGATGATAATAAAAACAGAGCGATATAATAGAGGGTATTCAGGAACTTGGGTTGGGATGAGAACCATTTTAGAAAGGAAGGCCAAAGAGAATCTTGTTGACAAGCTGACTAGAGTTTAGAAGGGTTTCAATGAGGAGCCAGTCAAGCAGATAACTGGGAAACTTATTGGATGACTGCATGCATGCATTAAGTACTATATTCAGATTCAGTTTTTCATTTTTAAATGTGTTGAATCGATAAATTGCTTCTTGATATCCCAATGATATTATGTATTTTGCTTTGGGATGTGATATGTGTAACTAATTGCATGACTATTATTGACCAGGTATCTAAAGATAGGACACTTCTAAATAATAACAGGATACTTAACTGGTTGTTTGGATTTAAAATCTGATAAGTACAAATTACAAGTTCATTTCTTAGGTTTTCTAAATAATGTCAACTATAAGTACTATATAATTCACAGAGTATATAATTATTCCATGTTACATGGTATTTACCAATAAATTATTGAGTCATTTTATGTGTTCATTGTTGCTGTTTATTTCTCAAAGTACATCCATCTTTGTTAAGAACACATTTTAATTAAAGAAATAGCATGTGGCAGAACTATCATCCTATATCTTCATATTGATTTGGTTAGAAAAGAGCTCTAAACATCAAGAAAATACTTTCATTAACATTCTAAAATCAGGGTTACAGTTTTTTTTTCCTTATGCCAGAGTGGTCACAAGGGAAGGAAAGATTTCTGTCTCCCCTGAATTCTTTTCAGTTAGTATTCGAATCTTCTAGAAAGGAGTTTGTGTAGTTGTGATGGTCTTATTACAATTTGGATTCTGGTCATTGTTCAATTAGGAATGGGAGGAGAGGTGAGTCTTCTCTGTTCCCAAACAGAGTTATTATCTTTTAGGGTGTAGTAAGGGAAACAGTGTTTTTTCATCACAAATTTAAAATTATGTCTCTTCAATGAATGAATGGTGATTTTAAATGAGTATGAGGTGGGTTCCTGAGAGAAAAGACAGCTTTCTACTATTTGTATTATCAAAATTTCAGTGTAGCGGTTATGAGTTAGAACTTTGGAACAAACTTAGGTTTGAAATTCTGCTTCCATAACAGTGTGTTACCATAGACAATTTACTTATTTAATCTTCAAGTGTCAATTTCTTCTTTTGCAAATGGGCATAATAACGCTTCCTTTTAGCATTGTAGGTAATACCCAGTACATTGTAACTGTGTTTTTATTTTGATATCTCATATGCTTTTGTTTCCATCACTAAGCAGTAACTTTATATTGTAAAATGGGTTGTTGCTGCTAAGTCACTTCAGTCTTGGTCCGACTCTGTGCGACCCCATAGACGGCAGCCCACCAGGCTACCCCGTCCCTGGGATTCTCTAGGCAGGAGTACTGGAGTGGGTTGCCATTTCCTTCTCCAATGCATGAAAGTGAAAAGTGAAAGTGAAGTCACTCAGTTGTGTCCGACTCTTAGCGACCCCATGGACCACAGCCTACCAGACTCCTCCATCCATGGGATTTTCCAGGCAAGAGTACTGGAGTGGGGTGCCATTGCCTTCTCCAAAATGTGTTGTTAAAGCTACATATTTCCCAAACATGTTACTCTGATATCAGGAATTTCGAATGGAAGGTTTTGAACACTGGTGTTTCAGCTCCCCAGGGAAACTGCAGGGATTTTTAAAGACAAGACTATCATTAGATGCACTGACCGCTCAGACTCTTTAACAGAAATCAACCTGTTTCAGCGTAACTCCATTTCTACACTTCAGAGCTTAAGTTTGCACATTTATTTTTCCTCCACTTTTGATTCCTATTTACTTATGTGGAGAAATAAGAAATATTTGAGGGTTATTGTTCAAAACTGCCTTTTTTTGGGAGCAATTTCTGAAACTCAAGATAAATGAAATATAATGAAATTTGTATAGGTAGTTTGTTAATGAAGTGAAATGCTTCAGAATAAGTGAGCTGTTTTAACAACATATTGTGATAAAAAATACTAACAACTCTTTTCGCTACCAAGATGGTAGAGCAAAATGATGTTATGAAAAGGAAAGGAATCAAATCTGCTGTATATGCCTCTTCCTTCCATTTTGCCCTCCTCTCAAAAGAAATCTACGGTGTTTCTTCTACAATTACGTTAAAATGAGGTGAAATCTAGATTAGACAGTAAGTTTGCTGAGAAGGTAAATAAATATGACAACACACAAGTGACATATTTTCTGTACCAAAAAAGCTGAAAAAGTAAGGTACACGATGAAGTCCCAAAGGAGCTGACACAAAGGAACTGCAGAAAAGAGGGCAGAGAGGAAGAGGGAGGAGAAGAGTGAAAGTGTTGGGGGCGGAGAGTACTTTCAGTTGCATCTTAAGGATGAGTGAATATTGACTTCAACAGTCAAAGCCATTCTCTTTTGATTCTATAACTTGTACCAAGTAACAAATTACTTTGCTGTGGTTATCAGGATGCTGCTAATATGCCTGGGCATTCTTCCTTAGTCACAGCTGTGTACAGCACACCTTGTAGATGACACTTAGGCTAGCAATAACTCTTTTTTCTTTAAATATCTCTTTAAAGAGTTAAGGTGTTTTGCCCCAGATAATACAATAAAGAGAAGTGACTGCACCAAAATCTCAGAAACAAAATGGGCAAAAAAAAAAAAAAAAAAAGATCAATCTCTTCTTTCTGATTTGTCAGGCTATTAGTTTCCATTGTTGAGTTCAATGAACTATCTTTGTATTATATGCAAGTCAAAAATGGGACCAACAACTACCTTATAATTGGTAGTTTTTGGCTGATCAGAATATTTTCAGAATGCATAGTTATCTCACAGTATATCTAAGTCCATGTAATATCCAGACATACTATGAAAATCAGTGGGTGTTTTTTCAATTTTTGAAAATAGAAATAAAACTATCTTGAAACTAATGACAAGAACTTTTAAAATAGGAGAGGTAAAGAAGTTTCTCTTAGGTGGTATTTTTTGAATTTTTCACTGGTTTTAGAAAAATATTTTTTGCTTATTGTTACTTTTGGTAGAGAATGAAAAGCATATAAAAGCTCACTAGAGGTAAGAGTAATCATTATAATGTAATATAAAGACAGAAAGACAATAAATAAGATCTAGAAAGAGATAAACTATTTTGCAGTAGGTCAAAGCAAGGTCCATTGTTTTCCAGTACTGTCTATTAATATACAGCAAAAGAGATATAATAAACTTTAACAAGTTAATTTTCCACCTCAACAGTACCTATGCCAGTTCAGAATTCAACTCCTTTACCCTCAATGAATGACATCTCAAACTCTTTTTGCCTGAATACCACAGTAAAGAACACCATCTTAAGACTTTCATTTTGCCACAATTTTTAAAAAGTGTAAAATGATTCTTCTCCTGGAAATTTAATTTTTCAAATTTCTGAGTAGCTGATGAATATCATCCAATTTCAGTTTTTTAAAAAATGTACCCACATCCATAGTTTATTAAAGCCTCAGATGCTTTTTTTTATATTGAGGTAAAAGCTACTTTCCCTTATTAAGTACAACTTTCTTAACTGAATTTTATATTAAGAATATATACTTTAAACAACTACAGTTTTGTCAATATGTTAGATAGCAGGCCCAGACTAAAAAAAAAACTATGAGATTTTTTTTTTTTACTAGATATTTTACAGTAGTTCAGACATTCTCTGTTAATGTAAATAGAATTATTTTTGAAGATAAACAATGCTTTTCTGCAATTAAAATAGGCGAAGTATTAAATAGCTCTCTATTTATGAATAAGTCTGGCTACAGTTAAACTGAGATAGCATCATCAATAGGAGGAAATCTCATGCTTGAGAATTTTTCAAAACAATTTTGAAAAATAATTCTCTTTAGTAAGCATTTTAAAAAATCTTACATTTAAAATATTTATTTCAGGGTTTAATCACTAAAATCCTTGCCTATCGTAAGTAGACAGAATTATTCTTCTATGAATGAGGAAATGTAAATATGTGATCTTTGGTTCTGGCTGCTGGTTGTTAGATGAATGTCATTGAAACTTTCTACTTAATCCATCATTCTGTCCTGTTTATCAAGTAATGTATATTTTTAGTCGCTCAATTGTGTCCAATTCTTTACAACCCCTGGACTGTAGCCCACCAGGCTCCTCTGTCCATACGATTCTACAGGCAAGAACACTGGAGTGGATTGCCATTTCCTCCTCCAGGGGATCTTCCTGACCCAGGGACTGAATCTGTGTCTCCTGTATTATAGGCAGATTCTTTACCTGCATAATCTGAGAAGCATAATATTTGGGCTCAAATGGGAAAAAGGGGTTTCTGGGTGGCTCTGATGGTAAAGAATCTGCCTGCAATGAAGGAGACCTGTGTACGATTCCTGGGTTGGGAAGATCCCTTGAGAAGGAACTGCAACCCACTCCAGTACCTCTTGCCTGGAGAATTCCATGGACAGAGGAGCCTGGTGGGCTACAGTCCATGAAATCCCAAAGAGTTGGACATGACTAAGCAACCAACACACACAATGGGGAAAAAGGAACACTTAATGACTAATAAATTTCATAACTCCACTCTCATATTTTGTTTTAGATTTCATTTCTATTCCCTTTAAGTTCTAGTACTTGCAAACATTATTCAATAAATTGCCCAATAAAACACAATAATACTGAAACTAATTTTTATTTTTTTTGTTCAGCTTGAGTCATATTATTTTAATATCTCTAAAACACATTCACTAATACAATCAAAGAGTTGTATTTGGAGTGTGTAAAAAACCATGGCGGGGCGGGGGCACCTAGCTTAGCCTTTCCTTATTTGTACCAAATATCATAAATTTCTCAACAAACAGGCTTTTAAAAAGAAGATTTTACAATCTCCAATATTTAACATCCTTTACTCTTGAGATACTTTAATTTTTATTTTGTTTTAAAATTAACATTCTATTTTGCTGCATTTTGATCTTATTTTCTTTTTAGCTATAGCAACACAGAAAACTGATCATCAAATGATTCTAAATAGTAGTAGGCAAATGCTGCAGTAAATAAACAATTATGAATATTATGTTATATTTTTACATTTGGAATTTGGCTTGTTCCGGAAACATTTAACCAAAACTTATTTTGTTTTTAGCAACTTTTAGTCAGTGGATCACATATAAGTAATGGATAAGTGAAGAACTTAATGCAAAACTTATTGATGGAATACTCTTAATATTCCTTAGTTCAAGAATTATTCCACTGTGGATTCTTTGTCTCTTATTTGTCAGGCCACAGACTTTTAGAAACATGACCAGTAACCTCAAATACAATCAGTTGAAACTTCTGCCATAATTCCTAAAAACTATATAATGAGAGACATAGTTATCTTATGTGTAGACACACATAAACATGCAGGCCTGCAAAATGTTCATTGTTATTTCAGTTTGAACACGAGTATGTCTAATGTTTTAGAAATTCATTTCAAACAAATTAATGACAACTACTGTAGAGATCAGGTTCAGAAAGAATACTGACAAAATGATCAAAGTTTCTATAACAGAAGCCTGCTTTGCTTTCCCTTGTAACCATTCCATGATTTATCTATCACACTAATGAAGCAAACATATCAATGTGAGCAGAAACTCCTCCTCTCTATTAAAACTTCCTGTTCAAAGGCCTTGCCTGCATTCAGAATTAATGAAAAATAACAGTGAAGTGTGAAAGGGGAGAGGTCAATTAATTAATCAAAATATTACTACAGATTTTCAGGGGAGTAAGAGTTTAATGAAGCATGTAACTAAACAGAAAGCTCTAGAGTCTAACTATTAATATCTCTGATGTAACATTTAACACAGAGAAGCAAACTATGGAACATTTGAAGCAGATAATGAAAAGTTGACTTTTTGGAGACAACCAATAGTATTGTTGTTGAAATAACTCCCGAAAATTGAAGAGACAGAGCCAAAGCGAAAACAACGCTCAGTTGAGGATGTGACTGGTGATGGAAATAAAGTCCAATGCTATAAAAATAATATTGCATAGAAACATGGAATGTTAGGTCCATGAAGCAAGGTAAATTGCAAATGGTCAAACAGGAGATGACACGAGTGAACATCGACATTTTAGGAAGCAGTGATCTATAATGGATTGAAATGGGTGAATTTAATTCAGTTGACCATTATATCTACAACTGTGGGAAAGAATCCCTTAGAAAAAATGGAGTAGCCATCACAGTCAACAAAAGAGTCCAGAATGCAGTACCTGGGTGCAATCTCAAAAATGACAGAATGATCTCTGTTCCTTTCCAAGGCAAACCTTTCATATCACAGTAATCCAAGTCTATGCCCCAAGAAGTAATTCAGAAGAAGCTGAAGTTCAATGATTCTATGAAGACCTACAAGACCTTCTAGAATTAACACCCAAAAAAGATGTCCTTTTCATCATAGAGGACTGAAATGCAAAAGTAGGAAGTCAAGAGATACCTGGAATAACAGGCAAATTTGGCCTTGGAGTACAAAATGAAGCAGATCAAAGGCTCACAGAGTTTTGCCAAGAGAACACACTGGTCATAGCAAACACCCTCTTCCAACAACACAAGAGAAGACTCTACATATGGACATCACCAGCTGGTTAATACCAAAATCAGATTGATTATATTCTTCGCAGCCAAGAATGGAGCTCTATAGAGTTAGCAGAAACAATTGGGAGTTGACTGTGGCTCAGATCATAAACTGCTTATTGCAAAATTCAGACTTAAATTGAAGAAAGTAGGGAAAAGCACTGGACCATTTGGGTATGACATAAATCAAAGCCCTTACGATTATACAGTGGAAGTGACAAATAGATTCAAGGGATTAGATCTGATAGAGTGCCTGAAGAACTATGGGCAGAGGTTCGTGACATGGTACAGGAGTCAGTAATCAAGACCATCCCTAAGAAAAAGAAATGCAAAAAGGCAAAATGGTTGTCTGAGGAGGCCTTACAAATAGCTGAAAAAGAAGAGAAGCTAAAGGCAAAAGAGAAAAGGAAAGATATATCCATCTGAATGCAGAGTTCCAAAGAATAGTAAAGAGAGATAAGAAAACCTTCCTAAGTGATCAATGCAGAGAAATACAGGGAAACAATAGAATGAGAAAAACTAGAGATCTCTTCAAGAAAATTAGAGATACCAAGGGATCATTTCATGCAAAGATATGTACAATAAAGGACAGAAATGGTATGGACCTAACAGAAGCAGAAGATACTAAGAGGTGGCAAGAATACACAGAAGAACTATTCAAAAAAGATCTTCATGACCCAGATAAGTACGATGGTGTAATTACTCCTCTAGAGCCAGACATCCTGGAATGTGAAGTCAAGTGGGCCTTAGGAAGCAGCATTATGAACAAAGCTAGTGGAGGTGATTTAATTCCAGTTGAGCTATTTCAAATCCTAAAAGATGATGTTACGAAAGTGCTGCACTCAATAGGCCAGCAAATTTGGAAAACTCAGCAGTGGCCACAGGACTAGAAAAGGTCGGTTTTATCCCAGTTTCAAAGAAAGGCAATACCAAAGAATGTAGAAACTAACACACAATTGCACTCATCTCACTTGCTAGCAAAGTAATGCTCAAAGCTCTCCAAGGAAGGCTTCAACATTATTTGAACTGAGAATGTCCAGATGTTCAAGCTGGATTTAGAAAAGGCAGAGAACAAGAGGTCAGATTGCCAACATCTGTTGGATCAACAAAAATGCAAGTGAGTTCCAGAAAAACATATTCTTTGGTTTTATTGACTGTGTGGGTCACAACAAACTAAAAAATTCTTCAAGAGATGGGAATACCAGACCACCTTACCTGCTACCTGAGAAATCTGTATTCAGATCAAGAAGGAACAGTTAGAACTGGGCATGGAACAATGGACTGGTTCCAAAGAGGAAAAGGAGTACATCAAGGCTGTATATTGTCACCCTGCTTATTTAACTTATATACAGAGTACATCACATGAAATGCTGGGCTGGATGAAGCACTGGTTGAAATCAAGATAGCAGGGAGAAATATCAATAACCTCAGATATGCAGATGACACAACCTTTGTGGCAGAAAGCACAGAGAAACTAAAGAGTCTCTTGATGAAAGTAAAAGAGGAGAGTGAAAAAGCCAGCTTAAAACTCAACACTCAAAACACTAAGATCATGGCATCTGGTCCCATCACTTCATGGCAAATACATGAGAAAACAATGGTAATAGTGAGAGACTAAATTTTCTTGGGCTCCAAAATCACTGCAGATGGTGACTGCAGCCATGAAATTAAAAGCTACTTGCTCCTTGGAAGAAAAGCTATGACCAACCTAGACAGCATATTAAAAAGCAGAGACAATGGCTGATTCATGTCAATGTATGACAAAAACCATTACAGTATTGTAAAGTAATTAGTCTCCAACTAATAAAAATAAATGGAAAAAAAATAAAAAGCAGAGACATTACTTTCCAACAAAGGTCCATCTAGTCAAAGAGTTGCTTTTTCCAGTAGTCATGTATGGATATGAGAGTTGGACTATAAAGAAAGCTGAGTGTGGAAGAATTGATGTTTCTCAACTGTGGTGTTGGAGAAGACTCTTGAGAGTCCCTTGGACTGCAGGGAGATCCAATCAGTCCATCCTAAAGGAAATCAGTCCTAAATATTCATTGGAAGGACTGATGTTGAAGCTGAAACTCCAATACTTTGGCCACCTGATTTGAAGAACTGACTCATTTGAAAAGACCCTGATGCTGGGAAAGATTGAAGGAAAGAGGAGAAGGGGACGACAGAGGATGAGATGGTTGGATGGCATCACCAACTGGATGGACATGTGTTTGAGCAAGCTCCAGGAATTGGTGATGGACAGGGAAGCCTGGCGTGCTGCTGTCCATGGGATTGCAAAGAGTCATACATGACTGTGTTTGAACTGAACTGAGTGATAATGTTCCTTTGCATCAATGATATTGAGGTAATTTGCTATGGATGGCATGATGTTTGATAATGCAAAAATTAAGAAATAGAGAATCTTTTCTTGATGTCTGGATGGCATTAGCATTAGGAAGATATTAATGACACTGGTAAGCCCTGTTACTACCACTGTTCATTTTCAGTGACAATAGATCTTGTGTTATTTGTATTCTACATATATGGCATACAGCACAGCTATATCAGTCAACATTTGTAGTTATCAGTGTTCTTAGGTATATAAATATTAATATATGCATATAAACTTTTCTATTATCTATATAAATGCATGTATATATGTGTATGCAATATACATACACAGCTATGAAATCCTTTATTAAAATGCAAATTTAAAGAAAACTAACCTTATCCTGCTTAATATTGTATTTATTGTTTAATTATGGGCTTCCTCATTATCACTAGGTACACACATGAAATTAGAAGACCACTACTCCTTGGTAGGAAAGCTATGACAAATCTAGACATGTGTTAAAAAAGCAAAGACATCATTTTGCTTACAAAGGTTCATATTGTCAAGGCTATGGTCTTTTTCGTAGTCATGTACAGACATGTGAGAGCTGGACAATAAAGAAGGCAGAACACCAAAGAACTGATACTTTCGAACTGTGGTGCTGGAGAAGACTCTCGAGTGTCCTTTGGAAAGCAAGGAGATCAAACCAACCAATCTTAAAGGAAATCAACCCTGAATATTCTTTGGAAGGACTGTTGCTGAAGCTCCAATACTTTGGGCACCTGATGCAAACAGCTGACTCATTGGAAAAGACACTGATGCTGGGAAAGATTGAAGGCAGAAGGTGAAGAGGGTGACAGAGAATGAGATGGGTGGAAGGCATCACGGATTCAATGGACATGAACTTGGGCAAACTCTGGGAGGCAGAGAGGGACAGGGAAGCCTGGCATGCTGCAGTCCATGGGGTCATGAAGAGTTGGACATGACTTGGCAACTGAACAACAACAAGCATCTGATAACTTCACTCTATCTTTTTATGCAGACATGCCTGAAGCATTTACATAGTCAACTAGGTATTTTATAACGAACATTTCTTTTGTTTTTCCTTTATATTAAAGATAGTATTATATATTTGTGAAATTACGTGTGTAAGAAGGCTATATTATCCATGACTTTTATTTAGCAACAGCAGAAAGGGTCATTAAAAATATCTGTTATGTTGGTTCTGATGGAGCTGGGAACCAACACCTTGTACCTTCATGCCTCTAATGGGCTTCCCTTCTAACTAGCCTGACCCTTTTAACCTGGAAAACTCCCAGCGGTAATCAAAAACCTCCCCTTCATGCTCACATGTCCTTCTGTACATAGTAACATTAAAGCTGCCATCAGATAATACTCTAGGGGTCTTTTCTCACTCTTTCCTATAAACTCAGAAATGGTAACCCACTCCAGTATTCTTGCCTGGGAAATCCCATGGACAGAGGAGCTGTGTGGGCTACAGTCCATGGGGTCGTAGAGTTACACACGACTTATTGACTAAACAACTACAACAGAAAGCGTGGTTCCCAGTAAATGCTAATAGAATGAATGAATCTACTTGAGAAGGGAGTTACCGTACCCTCTCCTGGAAATCAAAAAATTAACTAAGTCAATTCTTATTAAAATTTACTTGAAACTGTAATTGGTAAAGCAAAGGCAGACAAAATTGGGCTACTCTTTGTATAGTGGAGGTGGATGGTTCTGAGTCTTATCAGCCTGTCTTGCTGTCAATCCTTGAGGGCCTCTCAGACTCTCAAGCACCTCCATGAACCCTCAGTTTGAAAAACACTGAACTAGATTACCCCTCATCAGAATGACCTCAAGCTTAGTGATTTTAGTTCTTGTCATTCGATTTGGGGACCAAAATCCAAAGAAGTTTTTTCCTTCATATTCATATGATGAAAATTCCCAAATTAGCTCATGTGAATGTAAGATCTTTTACTTTGAAAGTATTTCTTTTTTCCCTGGTGCCAATAATGCAGGCAATGTGGGTTTGTTCCCTGGGTCAAGAAGATCGTCTAGAGAAGGGAATGGCAACCCACTCCAGTATTCTTACCTGGGACCCATGGACAGAGGAGCCTGGTGGGCTACAGTTCATGGGATCTCAGAGTTAGACATGACTGAACACAACAACATGATATATTATACCCTTTGGGGGAAAATTTCATTCTGAAATATCACTACGTCTTGAAAGGCCTGATTATAGTTAAAAAATATAGTTTGCATAGAAAGGAGTATCTTCATTGTCACTCTTGAGAAATGTATCATGCAGCCCAATCCATCACTGGTCTTGTTATCCTTCATAGTTGATTCTTTACGCTCCTTTCAGACCGCCCCTCCCACTTGCTAGTTTTGATGCCCACATACTTCTCCCTACCACACACCCCGAGCACCTGTGCTTTGCAAGACAACTTGAGTTGCTTGTGTGTGAGCACAGTTGTGCTGGACTCTTTGCAATCTTATGGACTGTAGCCTGTTGGAAAACTGTCCTCAAAAAATTTCCTTTCTGTCTCCTATTTTTCCAGGAATCCTAACTGCAACTAGCTATTCTAATAACAACTATACGATAGTAGACACTTAATAAATTTTTGTCGAATAAGTGGATAATTAAGGTATTTATGGATTAATGTGGTAACATTTAAGTTTTAAAAGGAATACTTATTAAAATAACAGGGATTTAATGCAAAGGGATGGGAAGGATAAAAAAGTAACCTTTGGCAAGTGATTACTATGTACCTGGTACTGGTCTAGTCTTTTCACATACACTGCTTTATGTTTAGATATCACAAGAATCTACCTCTCATCATATAACAGAAGAAAAATGAAGTCTTAAATGAGTTAAATATCTTGCTTAAGTATAGCAAGTAAGCTGGTTCAAGCTGGTTTTAGAAAAGGGAGAGGAACCAGAGATCAAATTGCCAACATCCGCTGGATCATCAAAAAAGCAAGAGAGTTCCAGAAAAACATCTATTTCTGTTTTATTGACTATGCCAAAGCCTTTGACTGTGTGGATCACAATGAACTGTGGAAAATTCTGAAAGAGATGGGCATACCAGACCTTACCTGCCTCTTGAGAAACCTATATGCAGGTCAAGAAGCAACAGTTAGAACTGGGCATGGAACAACAGACTGGTTCCAAATAGGAAAATGATTACATCAAGGCTGTATATTGTCACCCTGCTTATTTAACTTATATATAGAGCACATCATGAGAAATGCTGGGCTGGATAAAGCACAAGCTGGAATCAAGATTGCCGGGAGAAATATCAATAACCTCAGATATGCAGATGACACCACCATTATGGCAGAAAGTGAAGAACTAAAGAACCTCCTGATGAAAGTTAAAGAGGAGAGTGAAAAAGTTGAGCTTAAAGCTCAACATTCAGAAAACTAAGATCATGGCATCTGGTCCCATCACTTCATGGCAAATAGATGGGGAAACAGTGGAAACAGTGGCTGACTTTATTTTTGGGGGCTCCAAAATCACTGCAGATGGTGATTGCAGCCATAAAATTAAAAGACGCTTACTCCTTGGAAGGAAAGTTATGATCAAATTAGATAGCATATTAAAAAGCAAAGACAGTACTTTGCCAACAAAGGTCCATCTAGTCAAGGCTATGGTTTTTCCAGTGGTCATGTATGGATGCGAGAGTTGGACTATAAAGAAAGCTGAGCAGCGAAGAATTGATGCTTTTGAACTATGGTGTTGGATAAGACTCTTGAGAGTCCCTTGGACTGCAAGGAGATCCAACCAGTCCATCCTAAAGGAGATAAGTCCTGGGTGTTCATTGGAAGGTATTGATGTTGAAGCTGAAACTCCAATGCTTTGTCAACCTCATGCGAAGAGTTGACTCATTGGAAAAGACCCTGATGCTGGGAAAGATTGAGGGCAGGAGGAGAAGGGGATGACAGAGGATGAGACAGTTGGATGGTATCACCAACTTGATGGACATGGATTTGGGTGGACTCCGGGAGTTGGTGATAGACAGGGTGGCCTGGCGTGCTGCGGTTCACAGGGTCGCAGAGTCGGACAGGACTGAGTGACTGAACTGAACTGAAGTGGCACAGAGGTGAATCAAACTCAGGTCTGTCTGACTCCAAAGCCAGGATCGTACCCGTATCATAACACATTTTAAGAGTGAGGAGCAGGTTTGGAGACATGGGGGAACCCAGGAAATCATATGTAACAGAGTAAGGAACTGACATTGCTTTTCTTGATGCAAACTTCACTTTCTGTCTGATACTATATGAGAAAGGTTATCCAGACACCATTTTTTTCCCCAAGATTATTTCATCCTATACTAATGTGAACCACATAAATTTACTCTTGTTTCAGCTCACCTGAAGTTCTGTTTGAAACAGTGATAACCTGAATTACTTATTTTAGGAAATCTTTATTTTCAAGTAATATAGTAACTGAAGCTGAACTGATTGTGTTGCAATCTAGAAATTTTCCTAGAATAATCAGCATATTCTAATATTCACTTGTTTGATTGCTACTGATGAAATATCATTAGTAAATTAACTTCCCATAACAATCTTGTTTATCTATTTATTTGTTACCCATTCTTTCATTTCACTAAGCTAAAATTTATTTACTGTTGGTGTACATATTTTAAAATTTGAAAGAGTGAGGTTTTACTCTTTATCAATAGGATCTTATTTGGTGTAATTACATGGATTTACCCATAATAAGAGGTTCATAAAGATAAATACTGATAAAGAAGTATTTTGCTTTCTTGCCCTTTAATTAAAAACCAAAGTTAGGAGTATCTAACATTAAAATTTCAACAAATTTAACAGCAGCTGATTTTGAGTATTTTGCTGAGTTTTACATATATTATTTCATTAGAGTCTCAAAAAAAAAAAAACCAATTTTAAGAAGGGAAGTAATATTATCATCCTTATAGATGAGGAGAGTCAAGTTTGAGACTTTGTCTAAGTTTTGTAGAATCGAGGAAGAATATATTGTTTAACTAACCTGTTCTTTATTCATCCAGTTTGATGGGCATGTTCTATGGGAGACAATTTACCTCTAAACCTATTGTCCCCCTAGCTAAGGAGGATTCACTTGCCCTCAAGCCTTAATTGGTCAGGAGCAAACCATCTACAAAGGGTGTTTATGATATCTGATCTCCTCTTGGAAAAAAAAAAAAAGATAGTGAGGCCCTGATGGATTCGGAACATGCTCAGTTGCTGAGTCATATTTGACTCTTGGTGACCCCTTGAATTGTAACCCACCAAGCTCCTCTGTCCATGGGATTTCAGGAGTGAAACCCTCATCTCCTATGTTTCTGCATTGCAGGCAGATTCTATACCTGCTGAGCAACTGGGAAAAACCTCTTAAGTGGGAAAGGACCCTGAATTTTAGTTTCTTTTGTTTCTTTTCTTTTTGGCCATGTCATGTGGTTTGTAGAATCTTAGTCTCTAAGAATTGGAATATTTCCTCCCATATCAATAAACAAGAATGCCACAGTAATCAGTAGCCACGAGGCTGCAGCCCATCCCTATGGGTAGCCCTGAGGGACTCAGGATGTGAAACACACAAGATACTGGCCCCAGACAGCTTTGATGCACATGAAAGGAATGATTTCAGTGAGCCCAGACTCTTACATCTTCCCATACATAGAAAAGTACTAAATTCCTTAACTGACACTCCAATACTTTGGCCACTTGATGCGAGGAGTCGACTCATTTGAAAAGACCCTGATCCTGGGAAAGATTGAGGACAGGAAGAGAAGAGGGCAACAGGACAGGAAGAGGATGTGATGGTTGGATAGCATCACTGACTCAACAGACATGAATCTGAGTAAACTCCAGGAAATAGTGAACAACAAGGAAGCCTGGAGTGCTGCAGTTCATGAGGATGCAAAGAGCTGGACGTGACTGAGTGACAGCAACAACTCCTTAACTTGGAATATCTCGTTTTCTTTAATTAACAATAATCTTCTGCTGTTCAGACTACCTGCCCTTTTCTGCAAAACTATATAACCTGGCTCCTCCACTCACCTCCTCAGAGCAGTTCTCTCAAGGTTACTCTTTGGTATGATGTGAAGTCCTAAAAATTCCCACTGCATAAAACATAACTCTCAACTTCTAGGTTGTGAATATTTTTTAAGTTGACCATGACCAAGGATTGATCACAGGACCACAGAGGTTAGACATCAGGCTGCAGTGAAAGCATGAAGTCCTAACCACTGGATTACCAGGGCATTCCCAAACCTGAATCTTAAAAATTCAAAACACCAAGCTTATTTTTCTCAATCTAATACCTTAGTCTTACTTTCACACCTTCTGTAAAACTTTCTATTAAAGAATCCAGGAAATTTATTTACAAAAACTTAGCAACTAAACACAGTAAAGAATCAGCCTGTAATGTGGGAGACCTGGGTTCAATCCCTGGGTTGGGAAGATCCCCTTGAGAAGGAAATGGCAACCCATTCCAGTATCCTGACCTGGAGAATATGGATTGTATAGTCCACAGAATCACAGAGAGTCGGACACAACTGATCGACTTTCACTCACTTACTCACTCAGCATCTAAGCACAGCACAACACACACAGTGGCAATAAAACAGAGGAGATTTTAGGAGAACATGATTTGTTTTGGTTCAAAGAACCATTTGAGAAGAACCTGATTAAAATTATGTCCTTTCTATCCAGAAAATGCACATCCACTTGTCAAATTTCCTTAAAATTTTGAACTTTATAAGATACTGGGGATACAAGAAGTATTTTCAAACCTAGATATTATTTAAGAGAAAGAGTTTTGGATAAAACATCTCAGAAGATTCCTCTTACACATAATTTGAACATAAAACAAGTCCCTCCTCTCACAAACTACAATTATGAGCTAAGAAAGAAAGAAGTATCTTCATCTTAGATAGTTTTATATCTATAAAAGTAATATGTAGAAATTATATATCCCAGGAATATGCTATGGTCTTCCCTGGTGGCTCAGATGGTAAATAACCTGCCTGCAATTCGGGAGACCTGGGTTCAATCCCTGGGTTGGGGAGATACCCTGGAGGAGGGAATGGCAACCCATTTCAGTATTCTTGCCTGGAGAATCCGCATGGACAGAGTAGTATGGTGGGCTATAGTCCATGGGGTCTCAAAGGATGAGACCTGAATGAGCATGAATAAGTGACTAAGCACAGAATGAAACACTTGTCTCAAAGTTTAATTTGTTTTTTAAAGGATAGTCTTTACTGATTTTTAGCAAAAACAGAAAAAAATTGCTAATCATTTGCAATGGCAAAAAGGTTTCATTTCATTTTATAGCATTTCCAGTTGGAAATGAATTTTATCTGTGAGATAGAGAAATGTGTAAAGCAACAACTTATTTTGTAGTTAAAATAGCTTCACTTTATATTTTCAACCTTTTAGAAAATAAGATTCTTAAGCAGCTCTTACCTCATCAGAACCCGATCCAAAAATCAGCAAGTCAAAAGGAATTGCTGCAACCATGTCAATCAGGAACCAGCCTTTGAAGTAGTGTATTGCTATTTTGGCTGGATCACTTACCACTTCTTCATTCTGATTTACATATGTTGTTCTGAAGTTGATTAGAATATCTATGATAAACATAATATCCACAATCAAGTCTACCACATTCAAAGGGCTACAGGAATAGCCACATTCTCGTCTTTTCTGTTCTTCTCTGTCATTGAGGAGAAAGGCTGCAGAATAGGGAGTGAATATAGCAGTGTATATGACCAACAGAAGAATAAGCCAATCCCAGACGGCCTTGAAAGGACTGTAGTGCAATATTGTAAACTTGTTGATGCGTGGTGTCTGCAGTTTATATTCTGGTAGAACATCTGCTCCTAAAGAGAGAACCTGAATAAAGAAAAGAGAACCATACACTACATAAAAATGTGATTATTTAATCTACAAACCTATAAAAATATCAACTTAATTATACAGCAAAGTATTTTAGAAAAAATTCATGTAATTATGAAGTATGTGCATTTAAAAGAACCCCACAATTTAGTATATTTGACCCCAGAAAACTTCATTGGTATTCCTTGATAAATATAATTTTCACTAAAAAAAAAAAATAATGAATATTGTCCCTGAGTTACTAAGGAATGGTTAGTGGTTCCTTTGGAAATAAAACACACTGCTATTTTTTAGGAAATCATAAAATCAATTGAATACATGGGCATTTCAGTTTTCAGACTTAAGAAAGGATTGATTGCAATGATTAGAAACAGCCTACTTGGATCCATGGTCTTATTTAATTTATAATTAAGGCTTGATAAATTAAACCTAATTCATTCAAATCTTCAATTAAAATTTTCTCACCTGAAAATCTTTTTTAATATTAGAAAAAGTGACATGAGATTAAAATAAACAAAATGAGTCTTTTCCCTAAAAGGCTGAAAAAGTATTTAATATTCTGAGACAATTATACTTTCACTTGAACTCCTTCATCACATTTAGGGAACTGTGTAGAAAGAATGGTGCAAGGAGACATTCAGAATATTGATCTGGAAAGGTTGCAAGATTCTCAGCCACCAAGTCTACTTAAACTCTAAGATTTATTTTATTTAATAAAGCATTGCAAGGACTAAAATCGTTCACCTTTAGAGTCTCAGTTTATATGAAAAAATGAGACCTACACTAATTCAAGTGACTCTACTCAGTAGAAAATTTCCATGTAGATTTTAACTTGATTATAATAATAATTTCAATTTTAAATCTCATTTTCATATACCATATGAAATTGTCATATACTATATCTTTTTTTCACACATAATGAGCCATTTCACACATAATGAGCCATTTAAAGAATTTGAGAAGTTAAATAACCCCAACTGAGATACAACAAGACTTTTAAATATAACCATAGTTCAGTTAAAATGGACAAAACTGTTTTTAGATTAACAGCTAAACTGATTCAATTAGCTTTAGAAAAAAATAATAAAGAAATGGGAGTAAAGCCCAGAGTAAATCTGAACTACAATTATATGGTGGAAAAGGAATTTTTATTATGAGAAATGATAAGAATTAATTATTAGTAGAAGACAACTCTGAAAAATGTGATTTCACTGTTTATGAAATAATAAATATCTTCAGAAATCAAGATTTTTATCAATATCTACATGTAACTCTCAACATCAAAATAAGAATAATGTTTACATAACCTGTCATTTGATAAGTGCAGACAACTCTATCCTGTTATGCTTTGTATAAAAACCAGTGTATGATATTTTGGTCCGGAAGGAATGGATCATCTTGTAAGGTATCATTATGTAATGTTCCTTTCTCAAAAACCATGAACTACTCAGTATTTAGAAAGTAAAATTCAAAACCTTATTTTGACTCTCAAAGTCATCTAAAATATAGACCTTTTCTATCTTCTCAGTTCCTTTTCCCATTAGATTCCTCTGTGCACTCAGTGTACTCTGGCAAACCCTAACTAAAATTTCTGAGATCTTCCCACATCCCTGAAGTCACGAATTTCTCTCATTAAAAAAAAGGGTAGATAATCATCCAAAGGAAAAAGAAAGTTATTTTTAAATTTATGGGTATATCCTGAGCTTGCTTCCTGATTAAGTCTCACGCTCTTGATACCAATTTTCCACACTGGACAATTTGAATATTTGTTTTAGCAGAAGTGTACATTGGAGTACATCCAGCATCTTAGAGTTGCCCTTGAGATGTAAAAACTGGGTAGAACTCTTTGCATCCCAAGTATGCAGACTTTCATATAACAGTTGGATGACTACTGTGCTAAGAGGGGAGTCTGAAAAATTAGGAAGACATTGTTCCTGACATCACAGAATCAATCGTTTATTGGGAGAAATACATGAACAAGAAAATGGGAGCCCTGTGAGGTCCACCCAGCTGCTGAGATTGATGGTAGCACTGATGGGGTAGGGGAGCAGCCTTCATAGAGGAATTTCAGGAAAAGAAAGCACTTGAACTGAGCCTTCAAGTAGGAAGTGGTTGGGGATGATGAAGTTGGAATGGGAAGGCACTTACAGGCAGAGGAAACAGAATGAGCAAAGGAAGGGATTCGTAAAATGCTATGTTGTGTGTTGAGGAACTTTAAGCTGCCTTATCTTGCTGACAGATAAAATGCAAGGGGATATTGGTGAAGGATGGCAGCAGAAGACCTAATGTGACATGATTGGAACCTCAGGCTTTCTTCTTTAAGTTAGGGTTACTCACATTTGAAAAAAACACAGACTCCTTTCAAAAAGAAATACTTAGTACAGAACTCCAATGATTATTATTTTATTCTTATTTATAATGTTAGGTAAATATGTACAAGGGGCTTCCCTGGTGGCTCAGTGGTAAAGAGTCTGCCTGTGATGTAGGAGACTCGTGGGAGACTTGGGTTCAATTCCTGATCTAGGAAGATAACCTGGAGTAGGAAATGGCAACCCACTTCAGTATTCTTGCCTGGGAAATCCCATATGTAGAAAAGTCTGGCGGGCTACTGTCCATGGGGTCATCGAGAGTCAGACACGACTGAGTGACTAACATTTTCACTTTTTTTTTTTCCACTTTCAAGATGTCTTATATGGGTGTTTAGTACTCCCAAGAGAGAAGTGGAACTATCTAGTCTTGTTAAAGTCAAGGACTAGAAGTAGTAGAGCATTACTCCTGTCATATACTATTGGCCAAAGCAATCATGGCCCAGCCTAGATTCTAAAAAAGTGGTAAGTTAGGCTTTACCTTTTGATAGGGGAATGGCAGGAGTGTGGAAAGAAGGGATAAACTGGAGCCATCTTGGAGATAAGCTGTCACAGAAATTGTTGACAAGTATTGTTTTTAGATGTGTTAATGATATTGTGCTATGTTTTAAATAATAGTTTGAAACTTTTAGGGATACATAATAACGTATTTGTGGATGAAACACTATATGAGGTGGGTTCCAATAAATCCAGAAAGAGGGAAGGGAAAGGTGAATGGAAAAGTCTGGTTATATGCAACAACAATAGATGTACATTGACTTTTATTGAAATTGGGCAAAGGTATAAACTATTCTATTTTTACAATATGCTTAAACTGTTTACAGTAATAATAATCATAATAATAAAAATATAAAATCTCACTCAGAAAGGGCCAAGATATTGAGGATCAGTATCAGTTCAGCTGCTTACTCGTGTCTGACTCTTTGCGACCCCTTGGACTGCAGAATGCCAGGCCTCCCTGTCCATCACCAACTCCTGGAGCCTGCTCAAACTCATATTGAGGATGGCCCTACACATATCACAGGGTCTCATTCCTATCAGAATTGAGTTGGTTCCTTGTTAGGCAATTTGGAATTCCTTTTTCTACAACAGAATGTTTACTTTGCTCTCCACATATCTAATTTATACTATGTTTATTTCTATTCAGTCCATGGATCCTACACATAATCCCAGTGACGCCCAGCTGTGAACTGTTTCTCCTTAAATTTTGTCAAATTGCTGGCTGGGACAAATTATGTTTTAAGAAGATAGCTGGACATGCTAAGTCTGCAGATGCCCATTTCTCTGAGTATACTTAGCTACACTGCTCACCAACTTAGATTAAAATACAGCCACTTTTCAAGACTCATCAGGTTAGGCCTCTTATTAAAATACTTTTACTTTATCAGTATTTCATATTCAAACTTTTTTCTGGGTTGATATAAGAAGCATGTTTCTGCATTCTTTCCTCTTGAAATGAAATGTTTATGTTGCTTAATGTCACTTTTGTAAATATTTGCATTATATATATTTATAATTCATTTCTAGTAAAAAATTGATTTCTCTTGAGATATCAAAAGTTTTCATATCTTTTTCTGTAAAAAATGATAACGAGTTATTTAATAACTTACAGTTACTTTTTTTTCTTGAGAAAACCTGTATGAGTTTAGAATTTCAGTTCTATTATTTCAAAGGCTTCCCTGGTAGCTCAGCGGTAAAGAAGAGCCTCTTGAAAAGGAAATGGCAACCCACTCCAGTGTTCTTGCCTGGAAAATTCCATGGACAGAGGAACCGGACAGGCTACAGTCCATGGGGTTGCAAGAGACAGACAACACTTAGTGACTAAACTACCATCATTATTGCTAATTCCCTTTATATTATTTTAATTGTCCTAATGATCTAAGTGCATGTATCTTTGATAATGCCACCTCACACTTTTTGGAATTGGATAAATGTGTGAATTGTAAGTTCCCAAGAAAATAAAATTAATTATGACAGTGCCTGGGAGTCATTCTGTTGGAAATAAAATATTAGATGGGTAAGTAGTTGTTCTAAAAAAAGGTAAGTAGGATTCTAAGCGGTCAATGGTTGAAGAGAAAAAGCCTGCTACACAGTCTATTACATTTCTTTAAGAGTCAACTTCTCCCACACATTTGAGAAATGGCACATTTTAAAAAGATAAAACATGATTAATTGAACTATTATAAGGATTTTCTTTTAAGAGAGAAAGCAAAGGAAGGAAGAAGCCTCACTGTATAAAAAAGGGGAACTCCATGGTCTCCAAAAAGACACATTTTCTTTCCTCAAACCACCAATTAATTGCACAGTATAATACAGCCTAAAATATGGTTTTCTTTACTAAGTACAGTTTTTCCCCTTTGCTAGCACATTAGTATTTGTTTAACCTCGAATGGTTAAAGTGTTATATAAAACCAAAATCTTTATAGGAAATAGCACTATTTATTCAATGAAGATCTACTGTGAAACTTTTGTGCAAACACCAGGATTAATAACCACTCTTCCTTTTTGAAAAGTGCAATAGGGAATGATTAAGCCTTCCAAAAGATTATACAGTACTTTTGGCAGCTGTTAAACACCATGCTGAGGTGTTGGTAGAGACTGCTCATCTGTTATTTATCCCTTACTCGGGACTCGCAGTTAACTAATAGGCTAGCTATATTTTTATCTATCTAGAATAGTCAGTAACAAAATGAATCAGATAGATTATATAGCATCAGAAAAGAAACTCCCATGACTTTTAAGCGTTTGATTTGAGAAATAAAGCAAAACCTGAGTATTTTCACTGAAATGAGTAGTTCCACGGATGATTATCAAGATATTTAAATAAAAAGATGAAAATCAGTTACACAATAAATCAAATCTGTAGCATAGGAAATATTTTAAAATAAATAAAATTCTAAAATTAGGTAGTAGGATCACTGCAGCATTCTGTATTCAAATAATTTTCTAAAGCTTAGACATTTAATCACATGTGTGTTTATGTGTGCACACACATGTGTATCTGTGTGTGTGAATTGGATTCTGAAGATTGTATGAATTTGTGAAAATAAGAGTCATCTAATTAAATGTCAGGTTTAGTGCTTTGTTATTGTATGTTCCGTGTATGTTAATATGAAAAATATCTGCTTCTCAAAATGTGTGTGACTCTCAAAATATGAAGGAAATAGGTTAGACAGTATCTTAAACACTTATAATACTCTGATGTTACTTCAATATATGCATATTAAAAAATGACAGGTTCTTCCAGAACCATAAACTCCTTTTAACTTCCACACCAACGGGCAGCTGGGCAGTGGCTGTTGGTTCTGGCTCCATATTCAATTAATTTTGAATCGGCCCCTCCCTTGTTGCAGCTGATCTGAGGAGCTTGGGGTATCACCTTGCTGCTGATATTAGATGCTTTCTGGCCTAATGTTTGCTTCCTTATCAGCCTCTTCTCTCTCTTTTTTTTTTTTTCTCATGGAAACTGTACATATGCACTCTTCTCTCCATTTATTTTATCTTTGTTTTTAAATGGACATAATTTTAAAAAAAAATGGAGATCTGGAAAAGAAGCACTAGGCATACCAGTTCAAAAATCACAGAAGAATGAAGACTAGCCTTAAAGATGGGAGAGAGAGATACAGGGTTTAGATAGGACAGTTTGAGATAAATGTGCCAGATACCAGTTCAAGCAGGTGCCTGGTAGATGGTCTAGGACTGGGCTCCAGAGGAGCTTGGAGTCTGACACTTCATCCCATAGAGACAGAGGCTGAAGTTCTGAAAAGTGGACTCATTAGCCAGGAAGGTGTAAAGACAGAGAGGATCCACTAGAAATAACTAAAATGTGGGATGGAGAATAAAGGCAAGGGAATATTCCTGGGGCTTAGCACTTTATCTGAATATACATAGTAAACACTCAAAATAGTTGAATGGACATGTTTGTAGCTTAAGAAAAAGAGACAACGAAAGTGGCAAGACAGAAAGTTCATGAGGGAAAGGATTTTGGGAGAAACAGCTGCTGTTGCCAAAATTTGTTGTTCTACCCTCCAGAGAGGAGAGTTGTTGCTAGAATGTGTCTGTCCGGCCAACAGCATGTTACTCAGCTCCATCTGCGTCTAACTATAGCCATCTGTCATGAATAGCATTTCTTGGCCAAACCCAAGCAGGTGTGTCCTTCCTTATTCACTCTTTTTTCCCTTCCTTGGCATAAAGCCAGATGCTTCCAAGTCTTCAGGGCTTTAAATCCTATGGGGTAGGGGAGTCATCAAGTGTAGGAAACCTGGGTCACCCAATCATCAAGTGGAGGAAATTATTCATTGCACAGAAACACCGGCTTCCGCTATTGCTTGAGGATGAAATATAATATTGTGGTAAGCCTCAGTGATATGAGCTTCCCAGATGGTACAGTGGCAAAAAATCCACCTGCCAATGCAGGAGACACAGGTTCGATCCCCAGGTCAGGAAGATCCCCTGGAGTAGGAAATAGCAACCCACTCCAGGATTACTGTCTGGAAAATTCCATGGACAGAGGAGTCTGGAGGGCTACAGTGGAACACGACTGAGCATACACGCACTTCAATGATATGAGGGTTTATTAGTTCCAGGTGCTAGTGTTACTCTAATACTTGGATCTTTGATAAGACAAAGATTTCAAACAGGCAAGAGAAAAATACCAAGTCCACAGCGTATGTCATCTCTTCCCTCTGCTCTCCCTTGAGGTTCATTTTAATAAAGTCACATCACTGGTGTTAACAATGATAGAGTGTCAACTTGCAAAAGATCAACAGAGCCACATCTAAATCCAGCTAAATCACATGAACCAGCACACTCACTAGTTTGATGGCTTTTTCAAGAGTGGAGTGAGTAAGGAGTAAAGAAGCCACAAAGGAATAGATATGCTCAGGCTCACTTTGCTCAGTCAGACTCTTTCTGCCCAGGAATCCCCAGAATCATTACCACTGACAAGAAGACAATGAGGAGTGAGGTGCTTTTTCTAACACCTCCCTCCTCGGGCAGGGGAGGACCAAACTCCCAGCTGCAGCTGCCAGCACTGCCACTGGGAAGGAGCGGAGCTGCCCTCCTCGATGTCCTCTGTCAGCCTATTTTGGCCCCTGCTTTTTTTCCCTTGAAATATGATGCACCTGATGACACTGGACCCCTGAGAGGGTACCTGTTCAGCTCATCAATGCTGTCTCTTGGAGAAAGAGGAGCGTTAACATTGAATTAGTTACCAGGGCGGGTATTGAATTATGACATTCAATTCTCTCAACAGCTCTTTGAAATAAACATTGTTATCTCCATTTTTATAGACATGGAAACTGACTTAGAGAGGCTGAATAATTTATTTGAGGCCTCAGAGTTAACTATAGTATTATCAGTCATAGTAACTCTTAACTTTATTGAATGTCTATTATTTACTGAAGACTTAGTAGGCACTATCACTTTTAAATATGACAACTTTTACATCGGAGGTGCTTGTTACGAGTTCAATTATGTCCCCAGCAAAACATACGCTGTTGTCCTAATGCCCAGTATCTGTGAATATGACCTTATTTGGAAATAAGGTCTTTGCAGATGTAATCAAGGTAAGATGAGGTTATACGGGACTGAGGGGAGCTCTATCTAAGGACTGGTGTCCTTAGAAGGGAAGAGAACACAGACACACAGGAAATGCCATGTGATGATGGAGGCAGAGATTGAAGCGATGTGTCTATAAGCTAAGGAACACCAACACTGCCAGAAACACAGGCGCTGAGAGAAAGGCATGGAATAAATGTTCCCGGGGCCTCCAAATAGAGAGGTGCCCCTGCTAACACCTAGATTTGAGACTTCCAGCTTTCAGGACTGTAAAAGAGTAAACATAGGTTGTTTTAAACCACCTAGTTTGTGGTCATTTGTATGACAACAAAGGAAATTAAGACAATGCTATTGTTTATTCCACTCTACAGATAAAAAAACAAGGTTAGCTAACTTCCTAAGGTTGTCTGGTTCCATAAGGCCTGTGTTCTTATCTGCAGCAGCATGCGTGTCTCTGTTCTCAGTTGGGTCCCACTCTTTGTGACCCCCATGAACTATCAACTGTCAGGCATTTCTGTCCATGGGGTTCTCCTAGCAAGAATACTGAAGTGGGTTGCCATTTCCTATTCCCGGGGACCTTCTTGGTCCAGGGATGGAAGCCACACCTCCTGTATCTCTTGCATTACAGGCAGAATCTGTATCACTAGCGCCACCTGCCATGTTAGTGTGAGTTGCTCAGTCGTGTCTGACTCTTTGTGACCCCATGGACTGTAGCCTGCCAGGCTCCTCTGTTCGTGGAATTCCAGGCAAGGATACTGGAGTGGGTTGCCATTTCCTCCTCCAGGAAGTCTTCCCAACCCAGGGATCAAACTCATGTCTCTTGCATTGGCAGGCGGACTCTTTACCACTGAGCCACCAGAGAAGCCCCTGATGGCCATGATGGGCACAAAAAATTAAAATAAAGACCATTTTAAATTAGAAATCCACAGTCTGTCAAATATTGCAGAATAAACAAGACTCCAGACTAAGACAACCCAGTTACATACCCCAGCTCTACCATGGCCATTTCAAAAATCTCCCGAGTATCAGATTTCTTAACAGCAAAATGAGGACAGCAATCTCCACCTCACAGGCATCTGTAAACTAAGTAAGGCAAAAAACATAAAGTTCTACATATAATTCCTGTTTCACTATAAACATCCAGTAAGTGAGTATTACTATTGTGTTTTAGGCATATTTACCTTGAACAGCTCTCAATTTAATTATAGATAACATTCAATGTCAATTTAAGTATTGACTGAACTCAGTTCTCTGATTTGACTCTTAGAGCAAGTCAACTGTGTAAAGATAGAGACAGCAGAAGACAGATAGTTAGGCCTCTTGGCTGTGTGTGTTTGCTGGCAAGATAATATTTTTTTCTTTATGAATATCTGTTATGCTATATTGGCCTGTGGGTCAATACACAGAGTGGTAATTTAGAGAATCAAGTATTTTTTAAAAGTCCTTAACACTTTGAAAGGACCCAGTTTAAGCAAGCAATAGGATATTTCCTCATAAAGTAGTACATGTCGTGGAACTAGGGAACATTTATAGTTGGCCTTGTTGGAATGCCTGCCATAAAGGAAACTGAATATCTGATGGGTTATTGGAGAAAATTACTCTTGAGGTCTTCAGCGATACTCTATTTTGTTCTATTTTACTCTATTCTCTATTTTGCTATAGGTAATGAAATGGTCCTTTTTAAAAATGAATCAGTAAGTATCAATGGAGTCCCTATTTGTTTTAAATTTTGAGTATGCTTTCTAAGGATCCTATAGAAATTACACATGCAACAAAATTGGTACAGCCAATTTTTGAGATTCTGTAATTCTACTATTTTGCTTATCTCACACTGGTTGTTTATTCAGTTACATTCAGTGAGATAAATATTAGTATGGTTTTGCTGTATTTGTATCATCTACAGGACAGGCTTAATGTATTTTAAGGAAAAAATCAGGAATAATCTTCGTAAAATTCCAGGATAAACTTCTCATCACAAGGAGATTTCTTTTTATTGTATCTATATGAGATGATGGAGATTGGCTGAACTTTTTGTGATAATCATTTCACAATATATGTAAATTAAACCATCATGCTGTATGCCTTAAACTTGTGATGTATGTCAATTATTTTTCAATAAAATGAAAAAAAATTCCAAGATGATGGAGAAATGCAAATGTGTGTGTGTGTGTATATGAGCAAGCACATAATTATCTGATGCAAAGTATTACCTTGGGATATATGAGTGGGTTTGAAATTATTTTGAAAAAATTAAGGTGTATGGTGTTGTTTACTTCTCAGGGACTATGTGTTTATGCTCTTTTTAGGAATTCTTAAAGTCATCTAGGACTTATAATAGTTAAAAATCCTGACTGAGGACATAAACTTCTATGGGTCTCTGAATTCCAAGAACCACAAACACATTTATAATATCGAGTGAGTGGAAATAAGACAGAAAGAAAGACAAAAGAGAATAAGAAATATTTAGACAGGAAAAGAAGTATAAATTAACGGGGAGTGGCACCAGCAGGAAATGTGCTCAAAGTTAAAGTCAAAGAAGGTGTCTTGACTGAAGCACAGGAGATCTGTTTCTCCATTATCTCCAAAAATATACAGAGATTTTCTGAGTACAGTTTACCGCTGAACAATACAGAGGTTAGAGGCACAAACCCTACTCCCGGTTAAATATCCATGTGTAACTTTGATTCTTTATATTCATTGTTCCTCTGTATCTAAGGTCCCATTCAATGGCAGATTGCGCAGGAGTGTAGTATTTCTTTTTTTTAATTTTTTTTGGACTCTAGTATTTCTATTGAAAAAATTCTGTGTAGTATTTACTATTAAAAAAAAATTTTGTGAATAAGTGGACCTAGACATTTCAAGCCTGTATTGTTCAAAGGTCCAAATGTATTTACAGGATGAACAGCCTACTAAAAATCTAAGGCTTGTGCTTTGCTTTTAAGTAACTTGGCTTCAAAGATGGTTTCTCATTCCTGCAAATTTTCCAAATGAGAAATGCTGTTTTGTTGAGGTTGAGAACATCCAGTTTTCAAGGAGCCTTAGCAACTGTGACCTTCCTACCAAATTTGCAGTTGACAGGTTTTCCTTGGTTGGGGCATGTCTGATGGTTAAGAGTCAGTAAAACTTGACTCTAATTGCGGGAATCCAGTCTAGTTGTTTACTTTTGTAACAAGTTCTTGGAAGGCCACAATTTGCCTCCTGGATTTGTTCTTTTTGGAGGTCTGACAAGTTTCGTTAGGGACCCAGAAGTGCAATGAATAGAAAAAGACAAAATATCTATAGATCAACTCAACACAACCATAAGAAGTAAAACAAGATGGCTTCTACAGAAACAGATGTTAAATTATCAATTTTTCTTTTACTTCCTTCCTCCTTCCCCCATATTCTTTCTCCTTTCTTACCTCCCTCTCTTCCTTCCTTCCAAAATGAAAAGGTTTAACAGAAGTCAAACCTTTGCAAAGAGGACTTATGAATCACTTCATAAATTCTTTACTATATTCTAAACTTCCTGATGGGTTTAACCATGTTTTCTATATATATCTTTTTTTTTTTTTTGCACTTCAAACCACACCATATCCATTGCTGCTTATACAGTAAATACCCAATATGTATTTTTCCTTGGATGATTATCCTGTGACATAAGTGGTCAAAAATACGTAAGAGGAAAGTTGGTTATGTGACAAATTATTTTCCTGTTGTATTAAATTCAAAAGGCTTATGAAAAATGTCTTACTAGGACTCAGAAATAGGTCCTAAATATGGTATGGTCATATTACTAAAATTGGGAATGTTTTCTCTATGTTTAAACAAAGACAAAACAAACAAAAATGAAAAAACTCCTCACAAACAGAAACAACAAAAAAGGTTGAAAAAAGCATTCTATATACTAAAAATTACTGAGCAAACCTGCACAATAAGAGAAAATTTGAAAATGATACTAAATTTTAATTACGATATATTCTCTCTTCTTCTAAGAGAGAAAACAGGCCAAATGTTTCACCAAAAACTATGACAGGTCTTGAGATTTAATCTGAGACTGATTCTATCATAGCTAAAAAGTAATTATATTTAAATGCTGACTAGAAGTGGCAATGAAATAACTTTTTTTGAGAGCTAAGTATTAATCAAAGTCTCTCTTTCAAAGTCATGCAGAGACATCTTGGGTAGTTCATTCAAGAAAATCACATTTGATTTTTTAAGTACATAACTTCAAGGCAATGGGCATATGAATTATCTGAAATAAGTAAAAAGAAATACATATGGCACTCTTGATTACTTAGGTGACTTGATGTGGAAGCATAATTTTGTAGCAGAGATTCATTAGTTTCTTATTTTTGTGTATCACCTCACAGGAATAACTTTCTAGGAGGTAATTTATCTTGATTTTAAATGGTTTTGAATTCCATTTTGACATACTATACTTTATATCTCATTAGGAATTTTTTACCTTTTCATTCTTTGAAAAAAACCTACTAAGATATTTGACTCCTATTTATGTCTTATGGGGTGAAGCGTGAATTTGATAATGTCAATCTGAAACACAAAGGACTATACAGTGACACAGAACAAATGAAAATTAAGCCAGTTTATGCCTTCTGATGACAAGTATGACTTTCTCCATAACCTTTATCTTAATAAATATGTAATAATATGATTATATTCATGCTTTAATCTCCCTTATTTCTTTGTTCTTACAGCTTTTATGTCTTGTTGATAGATAAAATATGCCAGTTTTTTAAAACTGTTACATTTTCTCTTTTGTCAGAGACACATATGAATAGCAAAAGTCTATTTCATTTGAGACTTTTGGCCACATTTTACATGGTAAACAGGAGCAATGTCCTATTTATGGCTCATTTCATATATAACCCTTCTTACTCAACTTGTCTTTCGATAAATTTGTGTGTCTCATATATAAAGTGAAAAGTTGCTCAGTCATGTCTGATTTTTTTTGTGGCCCCATGGACAGTAGCCTGCTAGGTTCCTCTGTCCAAGGAACTCTCCAGGCAAGAATACTGAAGTGGGTTGCCATGTCCTTCTCCAGGGGATCTTTCCAACCCAGGGATTGAATCTGGGTCTCCTGCATTGTGGGCAGATTCTTTACTCTCTGAGCCACCAGGGAAGAGACAATGGAAGAAATTTTATATTGGCATCTAAATCAGTGGTTCCCCAAGCCATGTATTTCACAGTTTGGTAATTTTTTTTTTTAATGGGGTGTATTACAGGGTTACCAGGATTTTATTTAATCAATTACAAAGTTAGGGAAAGCAAGTGTCTTTTTCTGACTTTCATCATCACTTCATAAGATATATTAATATATAAATTAAGGGAGGACAGAGTCTTAGAATAAAAGGTAATAATATTACATAAGTAAATTTAATTTTATGGAAAACTCACTATACTGCTTCATCTTGCTTGTTTTTTTTATGGACAGTGCAAATAGTGTCTTCATCAAGTACTGCTTTGCAGACCAGGGTTTTGAAAAATTGTCATATAAATTATCTCAATTATAAAATACATGGGTTCAGTTAAGTGATCTCTAAAATCTCTTCCAGCCTTAACATACTCTGTTTCTGATTATTACTGCATTTCGGTACTAAAATTTACACTACTAGTCAAGAGTGGTTATTGTGTTGCTGATATTGAAATCAAGCTCTATTGTGAGAGTAAAGATTTCCAAAATATAAATGTAGTTTTTTTTAAAGCTTAAGGATATATCTCTACACTTATTGCCTAGGCATTTGCTTGGTAGAGAAGGATTTGAGAGCAGCAAGTCATTGAGTACAAAGATTTCTGCCCAAATATATTTCGTGTTTAATCTCACTGCCCTAAAGTGAAAGGTGCCTCAGATCAATAATTTTGGTCACAAAGATTATTCCGCTAGGGTCAATTCAGTGAGGTATGCGGAGTAATGTTGTGCTTATATTTCTGTTGAGGGTATAAGCAGGACATGACTATAGTTAACTGTATATTAATATTATACATTTACTCCCAATCCACTTACTATCACATAGATGTACATACTGCCACATAGTAATGCATCTCTTCATTCCATTTTCATCTTTTCCTTTATGAATTTTTAAGTAGCAATGGATCCAGGAAGAGGCATTTATTTTCCTAGATAATAGACTGGTTGCAATTCAATTATTTTGCAAATCAATCTCCAATATTTTTCTTTATAGAGTGTTCCTTTGAGTTAAACTCAACCTCTGAAGTCAATCAGAATTTACTCAGCACAGCACAAAGTCAAACATCTCACTAGTGTGCTGTCTTATTTCTCTTTGTTTAACTGGATTCATCTACTTTGCCACTATAAGCACATAGGATGGGGGCTAAACTTATAAAAGTGGATTTGAATGAGTATATAAATATAATGTCCATTGTGTGTATTAATGTCAATATGTTGGCTATTATCTGAAAATAGCAAGAGAGACACTGCCTGTTAAATGTGTTAGGGAACTCTTGCTTGGCAATGGTGAATCATGAAAGAAAACTTAGAAGATATCAAAAACACATTTCTGTAATTCACTGTACATGTTGTAGATTTGGAATGATTAATTCTCATGTGAAGTGGCAGCTTAAGCTGCCATCTTGACCAGTATTACTTCTCTGGTAACTAGTTTTGGTTTCTTACTCAATTTGAAGACTGGTAATGGGCTTCCCAGGTGGAGCTAGTAGTAAAGAGCCTGCCTGCCAATGCAGGAGACATAAGAGAGGTGGGTCTGATCCTGGGTTAGGAAGATCCCTTGGACGAAGGCATGGCAACCCACTCCATGAATCCCATGGACAGAGAAGCCTGCTGGGCTCTCTGGGACCCCTGCTGGGTCCATGGGATCGCAAATAACTGGACACTACCGAAGCAACTTAGCACACACGCATGCAAATGGACTTTACTTGATTGCCACTCAGCAAAAATACTCAAAATTATCTACTTGCAAGTCAATTTTAGAATTATTTAGCTGGGCACTAAGATTATAAATAAGCTGTGGAATAAGGACAGGTAATTGTAAAATATTAAATATCAAATAGAGTAATAATGAATAACAATAAAGGGAAGAATCACTCACAAATGAAGAGATATATTGTTTTATCAATCTGCTCTTTAGGGAAAGAAGTGGATTACCCCATAGTCAGCATGTCATTTCCAAAAAATTCTTTTTGACTTCAGGGTGGATTTTAATTCCTTCCTATGACAGTGAAAGGTTTTGTTCTGGGAATTCACAAGATATTAAGAGAAACCATACAGCCTAAAGGATCCCACACTGACTGAGGGCTTGGAAGGCTATGTAAATTGTCTGTCTTTCAGGGAGAATTTAGTCAGAAGAAGTCATCATGTCACAGAGAAGCCAGAAGTGATTCTTTCACCGAAGTTGTGAAATCAATGTCAACTGAATTCTAAGTGTAATGAAACAAGCTCGATCAGCTGGTGACCTTGCACATTTCAGCTGCTCGAGGGTTTTGATGCTACATTTCTTGGTGTTCTGCACCTTAAGAATAGCCACCTTGACAGCGGTGCGCTCAGCAGTGACTCCATTTAAAACGTGTTTGGTTATGCATCTTGGAATTTGTTTACCTTAAGTCTGAGAAATCTGATTACTGATTACTTAATATACTCCAAGTTCTAGTTAGAGAAGAAAACTTAAGCAGCAATCTTAGGGCATTAAAATATCTGGGACACCAAAATACAAATAAAAATACCAACACATTCTGACCTTTTGCTTTGTATTAAGAAATATAAAGCTATTAAATCAACACAACTGAAACTTGTAATTTGAAACTAATTATTCAAAATTATGCAAGATTATTGACAAAATGTCATGGCAGAAGAATTTAATGAATTTAAAAGCTTTAAAAAAGCTATTCTTTTTTATAATGTGTTGAAAAGTTAAGGTGGCATGTAGTGGCTAAATACTGTTATGAGATTTTTATTTTGTATAGAAAATGTTAAGACAAACTTTTTAAGACTTTTTTCTTAGAAAGTATTTTTAAGACTTGTTTGAGGGCAAAAGTATATTTTAATAACTAAAATTTCAGAAAACATAAACTGAGCAATGACTACTTTTGACCTTGCACTGGAAATGCTGTCAGAGACGTCCCTGCACTCAAGCTGCTCTTGAACTGACCCAGGGAATGACTGTACAAACTAATAATTTTCATAAAATGTGCCAAGGGCCAGCCAAGCGAGACCCATCAATTGCTGTGGGGCCATCTAGGGATGGTTGACAAGGGTGCTATTTGAGTAAATTTTGAAGGGTAAATGGGATTTTTTTTTTTTTTTAATTTGGAAATGACATGATTTTCAGGAAGAGGTCATGACAGTAGTAAAGTCTGGAGACATGCTGGTCAAGATTATTCAGCAGGACAAGGGCTGTGGTCTTTGAAGCTTTCTATGAATAGGAACTACCTAGAAAGCTTGTCAAAGGCTGTTTTCCTCTCCTTTGCCCTCTGAATCTAGGTGAGACTGAGGAATATGAACTTTAACAAGCATCTCAAGTGAATCCAAAGCAGTGTCTCCTAGTATATAGTTATGTGTTTGAAGATGTGTGTGTTTGTGTGTGTATCTATGTTGTATGTGTGTTTAGTCTGCGTGTGTATGTATTTGAGAATGGGCAAGGGGATATGGAGATGGTATGGATGAAGAGGTCTGTGGGGATACATCATGCAAAATGCCAGGCTGGCATCATGCACAATTCAGGGCTGGATGAAAAGAGAGTACATCATGCAAAATGCCAGGTTGGATGAATAACAAACTGGCATCAAGATTTCCGGAGAAATATCAACAATCTAAGATATGGAGATGATACCATTCTAATCGAAGAAAGTGAAGAGAAACTCAAGAGCCACTTGATGAGGGTGAAAGAAGACAATGAAAAGGCTGACTTGAAGCTCAACATTCAAAAAACTAAAATCATGGCATCCAGTCCCATCATTTCATGGCAAATAGAATGGGGGAAACAATGGAAACAATGACAGACTTTATTTTCTTGGGCTTCAAAATCACTGCAGACAGTAACTGCAGCCATGAAATTAAAAGACGTTTGCTTCTTGGGGGAAAAATATGACAAACCTAGACAGTTTATTAAAAAGCAGAGACATCACTTTGCTATAGGGACAAAAGTCCATATAGTCAAAGTTATGGTTTTTCCAGTAGTCATTATGTATGAGAGAATTGAACCACAAAGAATGCTGAGTGCTAAAGAACTAATGCTTTTAAACTATGGTGCTGGATAAGACTCTTGAGAGTCCCTTGGATAGCAAGGAGATCAAACCAGTCAATCCTAAAGGAAATCAACCCTGAATATTTATTGGAAGGACAGATGCTGAAGCTGAAGCGTCAACCCTTTGGCTACCTGATGCGAAGAGCCAACTCATTGGAAAAGACTCTGATGCTGGAAAAGACTGAGGGTGGGAGGAGAAGGAGGTGACAGAGGATGAGATGGTTGGATGGCATCACTGACTCAATGGACATGAGTTTGGGCAAAATCTAGGAGATAGTGAAAGACAGGGAAGCCTTGTGTGTTGCAGTCCATGGGGTCGCAAAGAGTCGGACACGACTGAGCCATTCAACAACAAGAGACTGCTCTGTGTATAAAGAATCTTGTATGTCCCATTAAAATGCTTAGACTTGCTCCTGAGGACAATTATCACCTTTTAGATGACATAGATTTGCTGTTTTTAAAGACCACTTTGCTACAGCCAGGGTAGTTTGGTTGGAAGGGATCAAAATTAGGATCTAAGGCTAATTAGAGGTAGTAGTTTTAATTCCAGAGAAATGCTAAAGCCCTGAATTAAGTCCCTCAGTGTGGTTGGCAGCCTCTGTGATGGCCCCCAATGATTTCTGTCTCCTGGGAATTAAGGTCTTCATGTGATCCCTTCCCCTCGATCTGCCTAAGAAGGGGATGCCACCCATTCAAGTATTCTTGCCTTGAGAATTCCACGGACAGAGGTGCCTGGTGGGCTACAGTCCATTCAGGTGCAAAGAGCCGGACAAAGCTGAGCAATTAACACTCACTTCCCCTTGGGTGTAAGCTGGACAAATCAGTTTGCTTCTAATGGATAGAATATGGCAGATGTGAAGGGCTGCCTCTTTGAGTATTAGGTTACTAAAAGGTACGGCTTTCATCCCGTGCGTGCTCTGTCATTCCCTCTTGGGCTGCTGCTCGGAGGAAGTCAGCTACCACGTGTGAGGGAGCAGTGTGGCAGGGACACGTGGTGACCTCAGCAGAGAATCTCCTGAGGCCAGTCATCAGTCTTGTGAGTTTGAAGCAGAGCCCTCTCTAATCTAGTTTTGAGATGACTGCAGCCAAGACTGTCACTTCACTAAAGCCTCGTGAAAGACTGAGCAGAACCACCTCCTAATCAAGCCTCTCCTTGAGTTCCGGCCCTCAGAAGCAGTGAATAATACACGCTTATTGTTTCCAGTCACTAAAATTTTCTAATCCTTTTTTTTCTCGGCAAAAGACAACTAATACATTGAGAATTTGCATCCTAGTCATCATATATTCCACAGGCCCCTGGATACACTTGGTATATATGTGTCGGGTTGACACTGTTTAATGATGCCATTTGTGTACAGAATACACTGTAGGAGGATTTTTCCAGGAGGATATTACTGCCTCTAATTGACAGTAAAACTCTTTCAAATTGCTGTATAATAATCTAGTTTTGTCTATTATTCTAACAAAATATATTTTTGCAATTTCCAGTACAATTCTGGAAGACCTAATGATGAACTTATGCTAGCTAGCATGGCAAGAGGCCAGAGTATGGGGCCTGCATTTCCAGACTCCGCCTAGATTGTCCCTCACCCTGGATATCAAGCCAGTTCTTTATTTATGTAACAGGTGTTACAGTATAGCTGTTATTTTAACACATACAGTACAGCCCAGTGACTTGAGATATACCGCACATTCTTTATGATAAAGATGATATTATTATGTACTCCTATAGCTGAATTTCAGGACTATATAGGATATTTATAACTCTTAAATAATTGCCTTTCGTTACGCATTTTCCCCTGTTTGACAAAGAAGAGGGCAAATTTAAAACGGAGTCCTTGAAGGCCCCCACCCACCCTTGATGTGTACTTTCCCAGTCTCATGAGTCATGGACTGTGTGCATACAGTTGGCTTAGATGAGCTGGCACCCTTGAAACTGCAGCAGCTGCACTAAACAATTACCAGGCTCTGACTGAGAAAATTTCCCATGAGGGACAAACAGCCAGCTGGGAATTGCTGGTGCTGTCTGGTGGACGTTTGTTAGTTTGTATGAACACTGAAATTCCTAAGGCAGCAATCGATGGGTGAGATAATTCACCTAGAATACATTAACCCAGAAAACTGCAACTGAAGACCCTTTTGTGGGGAGAGGGGAGCTCTTTGCTTTCAGCAAAGCAAATTACCAGGGCTTGTCCTGAACATTTAGAACCTGGATGAAACCTCTGAAACTTGGCATCTCATTAAAGGAGTCTGGCGCCCATTAATGAAATTCAATCTATCAGTCCTCAGCTTTCTCATTGTAACCTGCTGAAATGATGTCCTTAAACTTTTTGGTCAAAATTGCACTGGAATTTTATACACAGAGCAAACTTCTAGTGTTAATTTTCCAAGACATATTCATTATACCAAAGGCTGTATCAAAATATTAATATTTGCCTGGATTACTGTCAGATTAGAATACCTCAGAGCACCTTTAATGCATTCAGTAATTCAGAAAAACTCATTATCTTGAAACAATCATTTACTTTGTTATGAAGACAGATGCTGAAGTGAGGCGATTTTTATAGCAGATTTTATATCTTTAATGTAATATATATTTAAAATAAAAGTTATAACTCTTCAAGTAATAAAGGATTTCTTACCAGTTCATTTTAAATTATTTCTGTTTTGCTAAGCTATATATCACTTGCTCTGTATCTTTAAAAGGACAGTGCATCTTATTAGCACATTTAAAAACAGCTTTAAATACAACTAATCTCGAGATAATCAGTGAAACAGCAGTTAATGCCTATACGCTCTGCAGAAAACATTATGTGTCATTTCCTTATGAGTCGAAGAAAAAATAATTTTCTAGAGAATATTTGCAAACTTGAAGCTTCAAAAAATAAGATCTAGTTGTTACCTCTAGTAGCAACATAGCTTCTCAGATTTTAAAAGTGGTTATGCATATGACTGCATCTCACATACAAGCTTTTATTACAGCAATAAAAACGTGCATTGGTCAGGAGCAGGAGAGGCACCCCGGAATCTCATTTACGTTTCATTTACCTCAGGAGTTAGGGAATAGGACAAGAAAGGCTTAGGCTAGTCACAGAAACCGTGTCACTCACTAGCATCTATTAAAACTATATTTATTTAAAGATAGATTTTTTAACTTCAAGGAGAAGAAAAGTAAGAGTGAGAGAAAGGTATAAAATTCCTGCCCTGGTTGTTGTTCGGTCACTCAATCACGTCTGACTCTTTGCAACCCCATGGACTGCAGTACCTCAGGTCTCCCTGTTAAAGGTAGCATCTTGAAAGCTTAGGAGTTTATGTTCATTCCTGACACTGCGCAGATTTTCCTGCCATGATATCTCTTAGGGCTGGGAGTTCACTTCCTCTCTTGGACTCACTCAGAAGGAGACTACAGCCCTACATGCATCACAATTTCAGAGCTTAATGAATCTTTGGGGAGTAGAGGAGCAGAGGGCTCAAGAGGCAAAGTCAAGACCTAGGGTTTGTGGAGTACAAAGGTGCCTGGCCATGGCACCAGTCACTTTCTTATTCTTTTGGCTCTTTTTCCAGTTCCAGTTCTATCTTTCCCAACAAGCAGACTTGAGGGAAAAAACAACAACAACAACAACTCAACAGGGTCTTCCTTGTAGGCTTCAGAGATAGGGTAGAGAAGGAAAAGTTTTAAAAGGAAGAAGTTTTGCTTTTTATATTTTCTTATTTTTTTGCAGTTGGCAAGCCCTAAAAAAAAATCAGCCTGCCATTTCTGTCTTCACAAGGAATAATGTGCATATACGAAGTAAAAATAAACTCTATAATGATATATTGCTCTAATGCTTCCTTATGTTCAGTCTCTTTATATTACTGGATAGACTATTGTTCAGCAACTAAAGACAAATGCCATAACAGATTTGAGAGGGAGCTTGGTTGAAATCTGGTTCTACCTTTCCTCCTCATATACCATCTAATACCTCTTCCTATTAACCATCTAGCAACCCACCCATGCACCCATCCATCTATCCATCTGACATTTATTGATCACCCACAATGTATCAGATACTGAGAAAATTATGGAAAACAGAAAAGACCTCATCTCTGTCTTCACCGAGTTTACATATAAGTGGGGGAAGGCAGGCATAACAGAAATAACTATACAAAGATTTGATTACAAATTGTGATACATGTAATAAGTGATAAAAGGAAGAGAGTATAAAACTGGATGAATTTAGCTTAATCAGATGGCAGTTGAGGAAATGGTATTTAAACTGAAGTGGGTTAGGCATACGGTGGCACACCATATAGAGACAGGTCAAAATCACCTGGAATAACTGCCTTGAGGCTCCCAATCATTTCCTGGAGCAAAGATCTACACTTCTTCTGAAAGAAGCTACCTCCATCTCCCATTAATACTTCACCCACTTAGTTGCTCTTGACAGCTTTGGGAACTTCAGTGGTTTTCCCATGTGGATTATAATATTATAGATTTTTAGAGATGGAAGTGTGCTAACAGTTTGTCCTGTGAACGTCATGTTTTGCCTTTGTGGGGAGCATCCTGTAGATTTCATCTACTTGCTTGGCATAAAAATTTTAAATTTAATATGAATTATTTGTAATTAGCACTCATTCTGTGGCTTTTCTAAGGTAATCCTTGAATGTCTATTTTGGCCTCCACTCTAATAAGCTAAACATTTCCTTAACTCCTTTTGCAAATTCTCCCCCACACCTCACCTCAACCCACTTTAGAGAACACACAAAACTATTTTGAACCAGGTTCATCATTGGAATGAATTCAAATTCTAAATTGCATAAGTCTGAGTGAATTTGGTTTTTAAGGCTTTATTACACATAGTTTCCCATCTTCCAGTCCAAGATGAAGCCACTGAATCATGAGTCATTGCAATTTATAGTGCTAATTTAATTTCAAACCTGCTTACCTTTGGTCTAAGGTAGGCCCTTGGGCAGGTTAAGCTCCTGACCTACTTCAGAGTTTCTTTTATGCTCTGGAATTCAGCACATTTTATAGAGCAGGTAAATTCCAGAGCAGGTCATTAATCATTGTAGCTCCCTGGGCTTCCCTGGTGTTTTTAAGAGGGAAGCAGAAGTGATACAAATAATACAGGTGGGGAATTTTCATTTTGAAAGCTTCAGGTCTATTCACAGAAAGCACTAGGGAGGGGAGAGGGGTAGCGTATTCTAAATTAGGTGGAGATGACTCAGTTACTGGAAAACATTAACTTCCTTTAACAGTGATGGAAATGAGGATGCAAAAGTGTTCTTTTAGATTATATAAAAAGTCATTCAATTTCTTGAATTTGTATCTAACATTTGCTAAATTGAATAGAAATTATTTATCTTTTAAAACGAGTGCTATTTGTTAGCTAAAGGATACCCTTACACATCAATCAAGATTTTATGTAATAGCAACAATCAGAATTTGAATTTTTCATGAAATGGAAGGCTTTATGCACTTTATATGGGCTTCCCTGGTGGTTCAGTTAGTTGGGAAAGAGTCCACCTGCAATGTGGGAGAGCTGGGTTAGATCCCTGGGTTGGGAAGATCCCCTGGAGAAGGACATGGCAACCCACTCCAGTATTCTTGCCTGGGAAGTCCCATGGACAGAGGAGTTGGTGGGCTACTGTCCATGGGGTCACAAAGAGACAGACATGACTGAATGACTAACACTCTATGCACTTCATATAGTCTTGTGGAGTCCAAGGAGGCATATTTGTTATTAATAAGAACAAATGATAAAGCACAAATCAAAATTCAGTTTGAACAAGCAATTAGCTTTCAAAATTTAAGCATAAATCAAGTAATAATACATATTTTGATCCTTCTTCAATTTTTATAGACTAGGTAAAATTGGTATATACAGTCATAGTACAAATAAGCACTCTAGGGACATTCCTCTGAGGAAACTCTGAAGGACCTGAGATAATTTGGCACAGAAAATAAAAAGTAGGAGGTCATAATGACAATTATGATGAGAAAAGAGCTTTGTTCTGGACGCTCCCTCTTCAGCTCCACCGCTTGGCCTCGGCCCAGCCTCATCCTCATGTCTACAGCATGCTCTCCACTATTCCAAACACTGTTCATCATTCATGGTCCAGAGCAAGTTCTCTATTTTCCATGAAGTTTCTCCTGACCATGTGGATAAAACCTTTATCTGAATGCTCATTTCAAATATGCTCTGGCCCATACATATTACTCTTTAATTATAGACAACTCTGTAATGTATTTTCTAGTTATGTCATGTGTTATAGCCTCCCCACCTAGACTTATCAGAGGACGTCACTGTGGGAGACTGCTCATGCATGGCAGGTAGGTAGTGTCTTGTGTCATGTACACAATAATCGATGTCTCCCAAGGACAGAGGCAGTGGAATTAAACTCAGAATATAATGTTAGGAATTGTGTTGCATGTGCACTCATGATGCATGTGTGTCTTGTGAAAATTGTTCCAGCTTGTATGATGACTGAAGTATAGACTGAAATCAGAACTTCAGAGCTTATTAAATATTTTAACTACCTGGGGATTCTTTTGGAGAGATCTTGATATAATCCTTACTAATGTCTTTTTAAAGTTCTATTAATTCCTGACTTTTTGTCATTTTTAGAATGGAAATAAGTGCAGGCTGATCCTCAAGACAGAGGGACAGAATTCATTTTAATTTCTACTTCATGACAATGTCATTTTAGATTTTATTTGAAAGTATTGCAAATGTAACTTGATATTCTGTGAAGAATGATTTTGCCAAGGAGACCATGATTTCTCAAGGGTTTAATGAAGCTATTTAAAGACTTTAAGAGAGGAAAGAAAATCTCTAGTTGAAGGCAGGTTTTAGATTAAGCTACAAAAATTGGAGTTCTGATTCATTAATATAAAATTTTTTTTAAATCTAGGTTTATTGAAATGCTACTATTTTAAATAGCCACCTGTGGTGTATGTACTTTTCTTAGTTTTCCTGATGAGTCACTATATTGCAAATGGTCCAGTTTATGGTGAACACAGGAAGTCCACCACATTTATAATTTATTTTGAATCACTAATGCCCATTCTTCAGGAGAAGCCTGTGTTACTGAACCCCTAACTCCTTCTGAGAGTACAGAAAGGGGAATAATTATGGCAAAGGGGATTAGGTGGTGGAGTGGTAGGAGGTTGGGGAGGATACAGATAGAACCAGAAGGCTTGCTTTTTAAAAATATCTTTTCTTTCACCACTCATTCATTTACCTCTATTCCCCATGTTTCCATCAATAAAATATTCATTTGAGTTAATGAGTTTCTCTTTTAAGGTGCAAATATATCCCAGTGAGAATAAAATTCCATTTTCCAGGCACCTTTTATTTATTTATTTGGTGGTACAGCACGGCTTGTGGGATCACAGTTCCATGATCAGGGATCAAACTTACCCCACCTCCACCCCAGTGAAAGTGCTGAGTTCTAACCACTGAACCGTAAGGGAATTCCCTCATGCACCTTTTTATATGAAATACTCTAATCAAGTTAGCGACATCCAGAAATGTGGATTTTTTTTTTTATCACCATGAGACGAACTGAGGGAATTTATTTTTAAACCAACTCTGTTAATAATACATTTATTTATACATTACTTTAGAACATGTGGGTAGTCTATCAGAGAGTTATCCATGATAGGGAAGGAGTGGAATGGAGTGGAATAGAGACCAGGTAGAAGGGTCTACCTTTGAGAGCCAGAAGTACTAGGTTTAAAAGTCTCTGCACTGATATCTGTGTACACCTTGGGACCTTGCTGCCCAAGTCTCGAGCTGGTTCCCATCCTATACCTTCTTTTGTGTTGTAATGTGGGCATTCCCTCCTCTGTCTCCTTCAGACTAGATATGATGTCCCTTCTCTGCCCACCGTTAACTCCTTTCTCCACAGTAGAGTCTTTATCACAATTCATTAGGGATTCTGCTAATTGTTCTATCTTTGCCCAATTGATCTGATGGCAAAGATATGTCACCATTGTCCAGACTTCCTAACACCACGGCCTGTCAGAGTAGACATTCCCCATGTATCTGGAGAATGCCTTGGACCTGACACTAAACGTTAAAGGGTGCCTACGTGAAGAAAAATATTATTCTGACTTAAAGGCTAGTTAGGGATCCAAGACAAAGAAGGATCGAATAACGTAGCCAAGAACATTGGCAGTATTGAGTAAGAAGGGCTAGAACTCGAATCCAGGTAACATTCTCTTATCTTCACTCAGAAGCTAACGGTATCAGAGTCTCAGTCTCTCATAGTTCAGTCCAGACTTTCTAACTCAAGGTTTGTTGTCTGGCATAGTATCTTCCCATTGTATCCTGCCTTTTTCCTTATTAGTGAAAAATAAGAAAATATATAAAAGGAGAAATACAGTTAATTTTCAAGTGTCTTATTTGACCTGCTTAGCACCTATAAGAAACTCAGAAATATTAACTGAATGGCCAAATGAGGTCCTTATTCCTTCTTACCATAAAAACATCATCAGAAGTTAGAATTTTCTCTTGTGAGTGCCAAGAAGGTACCATGTAAAATGACATTTTATTTAGCCTAATTACCAATTGATCAGTATGCTAGGTTATTCGGGGGCATATTTTTAAAAGATGTGATATGTCCTATTTCTCAAGGTATAGGGAGATGAAAGAAACTCATGCCCTTACACATACACACAAATTATCTATCAACTCTTTCCAACCTCATAGGGTATAGCCTGCCAGACTCCTCTGTCCATGGGATTCTCCAGACAAGAATACTGGAGTGAATTGCCATATCCTTCTCTAGGGTATCTTCCTGACCCAGGGATTGAACTCACATCTCCTGCATTGGCAGACAGATTTTTTTTTTTTAGCATTGATCCACCTGGGAAGCCCATCTATCTACCTACCTATCATTTATCCATCCACTAAGAGATACAAAGCATTGTGGAAATAAATTATTTAGTTGTGTGAAAATAAACCAAGTATTCTTAGAGTTTAAAGATGGGAGAGATTGGTACTTCCCTGGTGTGGTGGTCTGGTGGTTAAGACTCTGAACTTTCACTACAGGGGACATGGGGTTTGATCCCTGGTCAGGGAACTAAGATCCCACAGACTGTTTGGTGTGGCCAAAAAATAAGAAAAATGATGGGAGAGGTCAGTGAAAGCTGTGAAGACTGAAAAATTTACCTGGAGATAATACAAATTTCAGAAATGGGTAGGATTTTATATATAAAGAAAAGGATGATAATCCTGCAAGTTTAGGAATCACCTGGAACAAACCTCCAGGTCTTGCCATAAGTGGGGCAAGTGGAACTTAAAGCGGATAGTTGCCTAGTATGCGTCTGAGAGCAGTGAGACTACAAAAGGCAGGCAAGGGGGGAAAGCACGCGAAGGGTTAAGAGGGCTTTGAGGAAAGGAAATATTCAAATGTCTTCTGCTGTGTGTGTGTGTGTTTGCTTTCCAGAAAGATCAGAAGAGTTGGTTCCAAAGGATATATGTTAGTTACTTCATGTGGGTTCTAGTACAAAAAAGCAGTTAACCATTAAAATAAGTTTTCTAAGACAGTGTTGGAAATAACTGTTTCAGCCAATCCCAGTACTTTTAAATAGACACATTAAGCTCACAGGTTGAACCAGAATCAAGGTGTGTAGCAGGTCACTCAGGTTAAGCATTAAGCCAAAGCAAGAGAAGAGAATGGTATTATTGATGTCTGCTGCTTTCTACAGTTACAGAACCTTGGGAAATTGAAAATGCTGCAGAAGCAGGTTCTCCTAGGCCTTATAGATTAATCAGGAAACTTTCCTTTCCTCTACTGGGTACCTACACTAAGCTAAATATTTCCCTGAAAATTTCAGTCTTTTCTCAATGCTTTCTGGAACACAAACTGAATATCAAGTGCCAACTGAACATAATTATTGCAACATATTTCAATTATTATCAGGTTAATTTTTACATGTTGTAACTTAAAATTCCTAAAACTGTTATGCACTAGTGATTGTGCTCTGAGTTTACTCTCAAGAGTTGATGATGAGGAAGGGATAATAAGGAATTAACTCTCCATAAGCTATGGACATAAAAATAGAAGGCAGAACAAATAATGAAGCAAATTCCTGATCTTAAAATGTTCTCAAATTTCATTTGTGAATTTCATAGATTTTAAAATAGTTAATTTATATTCCATATGGGTGAGAAGCAGAGATATGTGTGTTAACTATGTCAAACATATTTTAATAAAAGTCTTAAAACCAATAATTTCAAAATGTTACACTGTAACCTCTTCAAATACTGTGGACAAGGGGCCATGCTGGCTAAATCAAGCTTCAGGTTATTTCTTACATGCATGGGGCATGTATTTCTGTATTTTGTTATTTGGTCTTCTTTTTCATTTTTATTAAACTTTTTATTTTGTATTAGAGCATAGCTGATTAATAATGTTGCGATAGTTTCAGGTGGAAACAATGCTATGTAGTCTTTTGATATGAATTGCAATTTTACATACAATGAAAGTGATCAATGCAAAGAAATAGAGGAAAACAACAGAATGGGAAAGACTAGAGATCTTTTTAAGAAAATTAGAGATACCAAGGAAAATTTCATGCAAAGATGAACACAATAAAGGACAGAAATTGCATGGACCTAACTAAAGCAGAAGGTATTAAGATGAGGTGGCAAGAATACACAAAAGAGTTATACAAGAAATATCTTCACGACGCAGATAACCATGCTGGTGTGATCACTCATCTAGAGCCAGACATCCTAGAATGCGATCCAAATGAGCCTTAGGAAGCATCACTATGAATAAAGCTAGTGGAAGTGACGGAATTCCAGCTGAGTTATTTCAAACCCTAAAAGATGATGCTGTGAAAGTGCTGCACTCAGTATGCCAGCAAATTTGGAAAATTCAACAGTGGCCACAGGACTGGGAAGTTCAGTTTTTATCCCAATCCCAAAGAAAGGCAATGCCAAAGAATGTTCAAACTACCACACAATCGCACTCATCACATATGCTAGCAAAGTAATGCTCAAAATTCTACAAGCTAGGCTTCAACAGTACGTGAACTGAGAATTTCCAGGTTTTTAAGCTGGATTTAGAAAAGGCAGAGGAACCAGAGATCAAATTGGCAATGTCCACTGGATCATAGAAAAGGCAAGAGAATTCCAGAAAACCATCTACTTTTGCTTTATTGAGTATGCCACAGCCTTTGACTTTGTGGATCACAACAAACTGTGGAAAATTCTTCAAGAGATGGGAAAAGCAGACAAACCTTACCTGCCTCCTGAATAATCTGTCTGCAGGTCAAGAAGCAACAGTTAGAACCAGACATGGAACAAAAGACTGGTTCCAATTGGGAAAGGATTACGTCAAGGCTGTATATTGTTACCCTGCTTATTTAACTTATATGCAGAGTACATCATGTGAAATGCTGGGCTGTATGAGGCACAAGCTGGAATCAAGATTGCCAGGAGAAATATCAAGAACATCAGGTATGCAGATGACACCACCCTTATGGAAGAAAGTGAAGAAGAATTAAAGAGCCACTTGATGAAAGTGAAAGTGGAGAGTGAAAAAGCTGGCTTAAACTCAACATTAAAAAAACGAAGATCATGGCATCTGGTCCCATCACTTCATGGCAAACAGATGAGGAAACAATGGAAACAGTGAGAGACTTATTTTTTGGGGCTCCATAGTCACTGCAGATGGTGACTGCAGCCATGAAATTAAAAGATGCTTGATCCTTGGAAGAAAAGTTATAGCAAACCTAGACAGCATATTAAAAAACAGAGATATTACTTGATCGTCAAAGGTCCATCTAATCAAAGCTATGGTTTTTCCAGTAGTCATGTATGGATGTGAAAGTTGGACCATAGAGAAAGCTGAGCGCTGAGGAACTGATGCTTTTGAACTGTGGTGTTGGAGAAGACTCTTGAGAGTCCCTTGGACAGCAAGGAGATCCAACCAGTCAATCCTAAAGGAAATCCTGAAAATTTAACAGAAGGACTGATGCTGAAGCTGAATCTCTAATACACTGGCCACCTGATGCAAAGAAGTGACTCTTTATAAAAGACCCTGATGCTGGGAAAGATTGAAGGCATGAGGAGAAGGGGACAACAGAGGATGAAATGGTTGGAGGGCATCACCAACTTGATGGACATGAGTCTGAGCAAGCTCCAGAAGTTGGTGATGGAGAGGGAAGCCTGGTGTGCTGCAGTCCATGGGGTCCCAAAGAGTAGGACACAACCGAGTGACTTAACTGATACAAATAAAGAGAGATTCTGCAATATGAATTACTGTTCTTGGCAATGTTTAGTAATTCTTTTTTCTATGATAAAAATAATTTCTTAAGAAACAGAAATTCACTGCTTTTTCTGTTGCTTTTTTATATTCTTGTATATTGTGTCTCTCCTTGACATTAATATCGAGTTTACATTTGAACCTGCTGGCATAAAAGTAGTGTTAGATTCTTTTTTTCTGAGAATATTCTTGGAACAAATGAGTAAGAACAGTCTAAATTTTAGTGACTGTGTTGAAAAAAAAGTTGTTTGCTTCCCCACAAAGTTAATTTTATGTATGTTCTATACCTGGAGGCAAATAATAGACTGTTTATGTTCATAAGAGTAGCCTGCTGTTTGATTGCTTGGTTTTAACTAGTTATGAAAACTCTGATTTCTTCTGGTGGTATCTCTGTTTATACTTCTTGAGACATTCATCTTGGGGAGAAGAGGGTTGAGGTTTGAAGGAGTTGTATCAGAAGACTGATGGAATTCTGGGACTCTGACAGTTTTAACAGAAAGGAGAAGATGCAGGAATTAAAATGGTCCTGTTCCTGAGTGGGAATGTCAAGTGAGAAAAACCCTGGAATCCAAACAGAAATAAAGGTTCCAGTCTTGGGTGTGTAGTTAACAACTTGTGAGGCTCTGAATAATTCACTTAACTGAAAGTTTTCTATAAAAATGGGAACTTGATGACCAGAATCAATGAAAAACTCTACGCAGTTTTGCTAAAGGAAAGCAAAAAATAAATAGCAGATCTGCTACGTCGCTAAGCCGCTTCAGTCGTGTCCGACTCTGTGTGACCCCACAGACGGCAGCCCACCAGGCTCCCCCATCCCTGGGATTCTCTAGGCAAGAACACTGGAGTGGGTTGCCATTTCCTTCTCCAATGCAGGAAAGTGAAAAGTAAAAGTGAAGTTGCTCAGTTGTGTCCAACTCTTAGCGACCCCATGGACTGCAGCCTACCAGGCTCCTCTGTCCATGGGATTTTCCAGGCAAGAGTACTGGAGTGGGGTGCCATTGCCTTCTCCAAATAGCAGAGCTAGACTGAAGTTTGTTTAGAGTGCCTGGCCCTTTTAAGTTCTTTAAAATCCACGCACATACCCTTAAAAGAAGGCCAATACATAAAAAGCTACTGAGAATGAAGCTGGTTTGACTGAATTTGGGGGTGGTGTGGAAGTCCCAATGCCCCATCCTTCTTATTGGCACTCAGCACTCTAAAGAGCACTAGTTTCAAAACTATTGAAACAATTGCATTAAGACAAGTTTTATATTATGTAAAGGAGATTTCCTTAAAAATAGCATCAGGATATTTCAATTACATTCTATTTTTTCTTTATTGCTAAGTCAAAAACATGGCAAAGAAACCAGAGAGACCACTGTCAGGATGGACCCAATTTATCTAATGTGGGAGAATTCGTTCCTTGGCAGTTTAATATGCCAGACAAAAACACTGCATGGAAATGAAATAGGGATTATGGCATCTGTGTCTCTGTTGTTTTCCTGGACCTTAAAAAAGGGAGCTTGACGATTCAGGATGGAACAAAACTGTCTCCAAAGTGAGAGTCTTTCAACCTCCCTGCACAGTGATTGTTTATCTCTCTTCCTCAGTGTTTCTAAAGGAGTACTTTGGATGCAAAAGGCAGACAAATTTTGGATAATGTGTATAAGAAACATATTCAAAATCTTAAAATGGCTAATCAGAAGAACAAGCCACGTGGTTGTTCTAGTTTATTATATAAATAATATAATACAATTCTAAAATGCAAAAACATGGTAATGAAGTCTCTCTATTTAAATATCTAGCAGGTTTATTCATGCCTTAGCTTTTACTCACTTTTAAGTAATAGATTTCGTAGAGTGGAAAGGAATACTTATTCTTTGGAAAATACTTTTTTTTAAGTTAGCTTTATACTGAAATTCCATACTTGCAGTTGTCCGTTTACTAGACTTAAAGTGATGTGTTCATCAGAATTTATTCATTCATTTCTAAGAAAGAAGACCTAGGAAAGAGAAAGAAGAAGTCTTTCTTCACAGGAAACAAGGAGTAGGCTGGTAGGATCTGACAATGGTGGAAAAAAAAATGAGAGGGCGTGAGAGTTAATAGAGTAGTCAGTTTTGGAAGGTAGTTCAGGTGCCTGCAGGTGGGGAAACATAGGCGCCTGAAATCACTCTTTCCCAGTACCAACCCGTGAATAATGGCTATAGCCATGGGGATAATTTACAAATGACAGCTTATCACTGGAAACAGGATTGTACAGCTCAACGGACAGCTGCCAGTTAACCATGAAACAGCACTAGAATATTTCTCACTCCTACCTTCTTTTTCCCTTTGACTTACATTGCTCAAGCTCACCTAGTGTTGTTCCCATGACCTGAAAATTAAGCCTATGTTCCTCATGGGATTTCTCAGTTTGACTCTCCACTTCAAATGAAAGAAGGATCAACAGGCACCAGAAACTAAATCTGGCTGCAGACTATTTTTTCGTATTTTCTGCAACATCTGAAATGGAGAACTGAGACACCCACAGGAAATTGAGGAGCCAAGGAAATGTGGAAAATAGCACGGTTGTGTCTTCTGGTTCTCACACTGCAGGTTCTCTCCCTGGTTCTCTCACCGTGTCTCTATTCCCACCATTACGGTAGCATCCTCAGTGCCACTGACCTTCGGACACTGGGACAGGGGCAGAAAAAGAGGGTTCTCCATTCTCAGCTCTATGGCCAGCTTTAGCTATGTTAATCTCAGAATAAAGACTTAGACACTTTCTATGTGTGACTTTGCATCCCACATTTTTCCATTTCTACATCGAGTAGGCTTCAAAATACAGGTGTGCTTGTAACCAATACATTTAAAACAGAAAAAGAGATTAAACATGGTGTTTAAAACAGAGAAGGAACTACGGATGGTACTTTTTGTCCTAGTTATTTTAAACTGAGTTGTGTATTTGGTACACAATTAGGAAAAAGCCTGAGTGGACTTCGTTAAAGCAAGGACGAAAAAGTACTTCCTATTACATACCGTCTTCCTCACGTCACCATTACCTCATGCTAATCCTAACCCTCATTCTTTTAAAAGTTTTAAAATTTCTAATATATATGCTTGAGTTGAATATAGTCCTCACAGTTACCTGTGAAGAAAACATTTTGTCTAAGCTAGTATTTCCTAAAAAATCTTCCCTCAAATATGAGTTCAGGATATTGATAGATGTTATATAAAGAAAAAGGCAATTAAAATGGATTCTGTTATCAAAAATGTTTGAGAAGTCCTGGGTAATTTTTTCAGACTTCTTTAATTTAGGACTTCACAGAACTTTTATTGTGTTAATTTTCCTAGTTTGGCTTAGGCAACTTCTCTGAAATGGACATTGTTTCTTAGAGGGTTTAACTGAGAAATCAACATGGCAGTACCATTTCCTGGACTCAGCAGCTCCCCCATGGAAGTAGGCCTACTTCTCCAACATGAATTGTGTAAATATGAATTAGTATGTCTTATTTAAAAGACAAGTATATTGTAATTTGAACATCACAAGGATATAGAACTGAGCCAATTACCTCATTGAGAAATATCCGGAAAGACTAATAATGCACAATAACAATGAAGAAATACAATAACTAGGTCTCTACTGGGTTCTCTTTTCAGCTCTAAATTTACAGGCAGAATAAAAACGTTTGGCCATATCCCTGTTTCCCAAATTTGCCTGATCTTAATAATATGGAATGGGAATTGTTAAAAATTCACAGTCCTCAGGCTCCACTGAAACAATTTTCAGAGGGTGGCAGGACAGAGAGACAGGGAGGGGGAGAGAACCAGATGATTCCATTGATTAAGAAGTTTCAAAAAATAAACCAAAAACCTAGGGAAGGTGATATTTAAGTTTCCTTTAAATTTTACAATTCTATGACGATTAACTGATTTTTAATGAACTCTTTTGGAGCAATTGAGTTTTAGAGGGTTTATTATCTAACTACATACTTTCCATTGTAAATGTGATTAGCATAATACAGAGAAGTAGAACTAAAGGGGAAAATATATTATTTTACCACAATTTACCACCAACATAACTAATGGGATCTCTTATTATTATTTTTTTTTATCTTACTTTCTTATTTGGGATTTTCTTCAAATTAGATCCCATGGTTGAATTTACTTCCTTACTCACGGAACAGTCCACAACCACTTGATATTACAAGACCTTGGGTTGCTTGGGTCTGTGAAAATTCCATGTCTGCTCTGAATTTCCATACCTGATAAAAATCCTTTACTTAATTCTTATCCTATGAAACATGAAAAACTTACTGCTTCTCCCCACTCTCATTTGGCAACTCACCCTGAACTATGTTTGTCCCAAACTCTAGGCCATCAGGCAAAAGTACATAGGAACTCCCAGTTCAGTGCTTCCTTTCTGTCCCAGAGTTCGACTTTAACCCAAGGCTTATACTCACTGGGGGGATAAAACCTGAACCATCTTGGCAACAGATAACTGCAATCTTTGTCTTGGTTGCCATAGCAACTATTGCTCTGTATGCTAAGCTAAATTATTTTTACCTGTCTCTTCTGACCATTGGCATTTTACTTCTTTATTTCAAGCATCTATTTTCAATCTGATTTCTTTGGCTAACAGAACTTTTTAAGTGGGTGTTTTTCCTCCTTCCATTAAAAAATGTCTAATGAATGTAGAAAACCAAACAGGTGCTTTTTAAAAGCAATTATACATAAATGCTTGCTTTACAAAGTAGGGTAAAGTGCCGATCAGCGACGTTATTCCTTCATCATTTAGAATATAGAGAAGTATAACCTTTGAGGTAATTTAGATGTTTAAAACTGAAATGAAATTTTAATTTTGAATATGTCAGCAAGTGATCAATTTTGATGTGCATATAGAAATTAGTAGAAATAGAAAATTAGGACTTCCCTGGTGGTGGCGTGGGTAGAAATCTGCTTGCCAATGCAGGAAACATGGGTTCTATCCATGATCCTGGAAGATTCCACATGCCTTGGAGCAAATAGGCCTGCAAGTTGCAACTACTGAGCCCATATGCTGCAACTACTGAAGCCTGTGCACCCTACGACCTGTGTTTTGCAACAAGAGAAGCCACCACAATGAGAAGCTTGTGCACTACAACTAGAGAGTAGCCCCCACTCTCTGCAGCTAGAGAAAGCCCAGACACAGCAACGAAGACCCAGTGGAGCCAAAAGAAAAGAAAAGAAAAGAAAATTAATGTTACTTTTAAAATTATACATTTTCAAAGTAATGAACATCATTTTAATATTTAACATGTATATAACATACAACATGTTTGCACTAGTCAATTGCTACCTAAATGGCTAGCTACATTTTGTCTTCTCCTCATCATTGACTAGATTATATAATATATTTATTTGCCCAGGGAGAACTAGAAAACATAATTGAGGATCTCAAAGATCCAGGCTTTGTATTCAATCAAAGGCCCCTAAAGGCAAAGACACTGACGTATACATTTCTGTAGCACCGTTGTACATACACTTTGACTTCTATTTAGTAAGCACTCACAAATATTGAATCAATAATTATCCTGGTGAGTATGCTTTACTGCTACTTGCAGTATTGACGTATATTGTTTTCCATTTCAGTTTAGACATAGACCAAGTCCAGAATATGGGGAAAATACTAGATGGTGATTTCTGTTTTGCTGAACCAAGTCTGATGGTATTCTATAAATAACAATAAGATAACAGATGCAAAACTAAAGTCATATTAAATTGGAAGTGTTCAGAGGCAATTTGGGACTCCTGCATTACATTTCAAATTTTACTTGCTCTTTTGTGATTGTTAATTATTTATGGAGAAGGAAATGGCAAACCACTCCAGTATTCTTTCCTGGAAAATCCCATGGTCAGAGGAGCCTGATAGGTTACAGTCCCTGGGGGGTCGCAAAGAGTCAGACATGACTAAGCAATTTCACTTTCACTTTCTTTTCATGGTAGCTCAAGATGATTGGTATGGTTTTTATTGAGGTTTGCATGCTCCATGAGTTTAGGCAAAATATGAGGTTTATGAAAACATTTAAATCATACTGTAAAAGTATTGTGTATGTTGTTTTTTTTTGTAATTTCAAGACTACAGCATCAATGAGGATTTATAAAAATACTGTTGAAAATTCGACTTTTCAATCAAGTGTTATTTTTAATCCATGATTGTGAAAACTGCGATTTATAAGACACACATTTAGTCATAGGCCCCATTTCTGGAACAGAACTCTTAAACCTTTGGAATTTTTTACATCAATGAAATGATTTTGAAAAGACTCTAAGTAACCTAAAGACAAAGTGGGGGTCAACGGAGGAAGCAATCACTTGATCAAAGGGTTGGAACTGTCAGGCCCCCTGCTGTGCTCCTCACCTCCAGGGAGGAAAGGGCTGGAAGTTGAATCCATAGACAATAGTCAATGAAATAATCATTCATGCCTATGTAATGAAGCTTTAAAAAGAACCCTAAAAGGAGGGGTTTTAGAGAGCTTCCAAGCTGGTAAAACAGAACTCTTCCTTATGCCATCAGGTTGAGCCCAAACATTGCAGGAACATAAGTGCCTTCATTCAGGGTCTTACCCTTTGTATCTCTTCATCTGGTTGTTGATTTGTAACGTATTTTATAATAATTGGTAATCAAGTGAATAAATAGGTTTCCTAAATTCTGTGTCTCTAGCAAGTTAATATAAGTAAAGGAGGGGCTGTAATCCAATTTACAGCCAGTTGATCAGAAACACCTGGAATTGCAATTGGCACCTGAAGTGGGGGGCAGTCTTGAGAAACTGAGTCCTTAATCTATGGCATCTGACATGATCTCTGGGTAGACAGCGCCAGAACTGAGTTGATTTGTAGATCACCCAGCTAGTGTCAGAATCTGAACTGCAGTCAGAATTAAAATGACATTATTATTGAAAAGTATTTTTAACTTATAGTTGCGTCTGGAAGATATTTTTATTACTGTCATAGAAGAAAGTTTAGGGCTAAGTTTATCTAATTTGAGCAAAACTACAGAAAGCATTAACAAATTTTGTACTATTAAGCTTAAGATGATATATAATTTTTTAGATTTATGGAGGTATAATTGATAAACACAAGTTACACACATTTATCTTTTTAAACATTAGCTAATAATATGAAAGCAATGCTGTCTCTCCACTATAAATCAATCTCCATTGATAAATAAGTACTAAGTTATAAACACTGTTTTGGAGTTTTCTGAAAAGTAAGTATAAATTGAGAGCACTGAATGACATGAAGACATAATGAGCATATTTACAGTGGATAAAGTTCAGTGGAAAGTGACATGTTATATACTTTGAGCTCTTTTTGTCAATTTGATCAGTGTAATTTTGCTTTTCCTGCCACTAAGTGGCATGCCACCAACAAAAAACAAAACCTTTATCCTAACAAAAAATTAGCTTAAAAAATGGTATATGAACTTAAACAAGAGATAATGAATCTCTTAAGGATCACTTTATTTGGCTTTTTGAAGAGTTTGAGGAATTTTAGAGAAAATATACCACATTCTCTTATTTCTATAGACTCACTTCTCTAGTTACTAGCAAACTTTTAGATTATGATATTTTTCCATACTGCCAAATGTTACAGGTATTTTCCAATGCTCTGCTAACTTCTGAGTAGATTTAGGGGACAGATAGGAAAACAATACAGAATTAAAGAGGATATACTTTAGAGATTAAGAACTTCACTTTGGAGTCAGATGATCTGAGTCTGGAAGCTACTTTTGCCATTTACTGTGTGACCTAGGCAAGGTGCTTCCTTCTCTCTAAGCTTGATTCCTCTTCTATGAAATAGAGATGATAATAATAGTATCAACTCATAGGACTTTCATGTGGATTAAAACTGATAATCTGTTAAACCACTTGGCATAGAGTCTGACACAGTAAATGCTCAACCAATGTCACCTATTATTAAATCTGTCTTAATTCTATTTTCATGCCAACAATATACTTAAATAAATCCCAAATAATGAGAATCTATTTTAGGTTTAAAGTTGTATGTATATTTCAAAATTATATGACCTTCTAAACATTCAGAAATTTCTTTCTTGTGATCTAAGTTTCTGTGTGATTATTCTCAAAACTAATTATTTTGAGTATTCTCCTTAATAAAGCTCTAGGAAAACTATACTTGTGGACTAGTATTATCTTCCTTATTATATGTTTTTTCTTTCTGATGATCACAATATGGGTTTCTGTTAAGTTCACCAGATATTCCTTTTAAGTAATAAAGTAATAAGTTACAGAATAACTTGCTCATAATTTGGCCAGTACTATATATAAAGGAAACTCAAACTACCTTTAGTTTCATAATATGGTCTTGTAGCATGTATTATACTAGCACTTGCAAATACTATTATTATATATTCTTGTATCATTTTTCTCCAGGTAGTACTTGACTACTGGTACTAGGTTTTATGGGCTTCCCAGGTGACACTTGTGGTAAAGAACTCTACTACCAATGGAGGAGATATAAGAGATGCAGTTTCGATCCCTGGGTCGGGAAGATCACATGGAGAAGGGCATGGCAACCTACTCAAGTATTCTTGTCTGGAGAATCCCATGGACAGAGGAGGCTGGTGGGCTACGGTCCATTGAGTTGCAAAAAGCTGGACACAACTGAAGCGACTTAACACACACACACTAGGTTTTATACTTCTGTGTCTCTAGAGCCTACCCAACATATTTATCTATCAAGTGTATGTGTGTGTTTGTGTATAGGAGATACTGTTAGTCTGAATTCTTCTCTTCATCAACGTAATGGGCCACTGTTGTTTTGTTTTCCGTCCATGGAGCCCTTCATGCCCCACTATATTTTTCTGGTGTGGTCCTCAGTCAAGGAGCTACACTTCTTCCACCACAAGGATGAGCACAATACTCAAGCTGGTCAATCAGAGTTCACTTTCTCAGAAACTGATGTGGACATTGGTGGAGAGAAAGCCCTTCCTATCAGATCACGAACTGTGAACATTATGTAAGACAAGAGAGTCTAAAGACATGCTTCCATCAGATGGAGAGTGAAGTTATTAATGAGAAAAGCAAGGCTGAGAAGAGAGAATTCATCAGCTATTCAAAAAATGAACATAGCCATGGCCCAAAGCATCTACCCCTGCACTTTTTGGTTATGTGACCCTATAAGCTGACTCTCCTCCTTTCATTTTTCACTTAAAATGGTTTCAATCAGGCTTCTATTACTTGCACCATTACAGCATTGACTGATAGGGCTGTATAAGACTGGTCAACAAAGTTCTGGAATCCACAGTGCCATCTTCTTAAACCTGACATTACAAAATTTGTAACAGCTGAATCTGACAACAAAATAGTACACTTTATCTAAAATTTAGCCTAACATCTAGCCTCAGTAATAAGAGAATCATACAAGGTTTCAAAAGTTCAGTTTACTTTTATGGAAAAGGGGGCAGATATAGCCAAGAATTTGATCTTTTACTGAGAACCACAGTGGAAGTGAGAAATAGATTTAAGGGACTAGATCTTATAGGCAGAGTGCCTGATGAACTATGCACAGATGTTTGTGACATTGTACAGGAGACAAGGATCAAGACCATCCCCAAGAAAAAGAAATGCAAAAAAGCAAAATGGCTGTCTGAGGAGGCCTTACAAAGAGCTGTGAAAAGAAGAGAAGTGAAAAGCAATGGAGAAAAGGAAAGATATACCCATTTGAATGCAGAGTTCCAAAGAATAGCAAGGGGAGATAAGAAAGCCTTCCTCAGTGATCAGTGAAAAGAAATAGAGGAAAACAATAGAATGGGAAAGACTAGAGCTCTCTTCAAGAAAATTAGAGATATCAAGGGAACATTTCATGCAAAGATGGGCTCAATAAAGGACAGAAATGGTATGGACCTAACAGAAGCAGAAGATATTAAGAAGAGTTGGCAAGAATACACAGAGGAACTGTACAAAAAAGATCTTCACGACCCAGATAATCACGATGGTGTGATCACTCACCTAGAGCCAGACATCATGGAGTATGAAGTCAAGTGGGCCTCAGGAAGCATCACTACAAACAAAGCTAGTGGAGGTGATGGAATTCCAGTTGAGCTATTTCAAGTCCTAAAAGATGGTGCTGTGAAAGTGCTGCACTCAAGGTCAGCAAATTTGGAATACTCAGCAGTGACCACAAGACTGGAAAAGGTCAGTTTTATTTCCAATCTCAAAGGACAGCAATGGCAAAGAATGCTTAAACTACTGCACAATTGCACTCATCTCACACGCTAGTAAAGTAATGCTCAAAATTCTCCAAGCCAGGCTTCAGCAATACCTGAACTGAGAACTTCCAGATGTTCAAGCTGGTTTTAGAAAAGGCAGAGGAACCAGAGATCAAATAGCCAACATTTTCTGGATCATTGAAAAAGCAAGAGAGTTCCAGAAAAACATCTATTTCTGCTTTATTGACTATGCCAAAGCCTTTGACTGTGTAGATCACAATAAACTATGGAAAATTCTGAGAGAGATGTGAATACCAGAACACCTGACCTGCCTCTTGAGAAACCTATATGCAGGTCAGGAAGCAACAGTTAGAACTGGGCATGGAACAACAGACTGGTTCCAAATAGGAAAAGGATTACGTCAAGACTGTATACTGTCACCCTGCTTATTTAACTTATATGCAGAGAACATCATGAGAAACGCTGGGCTGGAAGAAGCACAAGCTGGAATCAAGATTGCAGGGAGAAACATCAATAACCTCAGATATGCAGATGACATCACCCTTAATAGCAGAAAGTGAAGAAGAACTAAAGAGCCTCTTGATGAAAGTGAAAGAGGAGAGTGAAAAAGTTGGCTTAAAACTCAACATTCAGAAAACTAAAATCATGGCACCCGGTCCCATCACTTCATGGCAAATAGATGGGGAAACAGTGGAAACAGTGGCAGACTTTATTTTTCAGGGCTCCAAAATCACTGCAGATGGTGATTGCAGCCATGAAATTAAAAGACACTCCTTGGAAGGAAAGTTATGACCAACCTAGACAGCATATTAAAAAGCAGAGATGTTACTTTGTCAACAAAGGTCCATCTAGTCAAGGCTATGGTTTTTCCAGTAGTCATGTACGGATGTGAGAGTTGGACTACAAAGAAAGCTGAGTGCTGAAGAATTGATGCTTTTGAACTGTGGTGTTAGAGAAGACTCTTGAGAGTCCCTTGGACTGCAAAGAGATCCAACCAGTCCATCCTAAAGGAGATCAGTCCTGGGTGTTCATTGGAAGGACTGATGCTGAAGCTGAAACTCGAATACTTTGGCCACCTGATGTGAAGAGCTGACTCATTTGAAAAGACCCTGATGCTGGGAATGATTGAGGGAAGGAGGAGAAGAGGACGACAGAGGATGAGACTGTTAGATGGCATCACCAACTCAATGGACATGAGTTTGGGTAAACTCTGGGAGTTGGTGATGGACAGGGAGGCCTGGCGTGCTGCGGTTCATGGGGTCGCAGAGTCAGACATCACTGAGCGACTGAACTGAACTGAACTGAGAACCACATGGTGAAAGCCGATCTTTGCTCTTTACCCACCCAACTTTTCTTCCAATTCGTTGTTTTCTCTTCATCATTCCATTGGAATTTGGTAGGAATTAGCTAACCAAGGGGCTTCCCATGTGACTCAGTGGTAAAGAATTTGCCTGAAATGCAGGGGGCTGCCTGCCAAGCAGGAGACACAGGTTTGATCCTGGGTCAGGAAGATCCCCTGGAGAAGGAAATGGCAACTCATTCCAGTATTCTTACCTGGATAATCCATAGATAGAAGAGCCTAGTGGGCTATAGTTTTGGGGTTGCAAGTGTTGAACATGACTCAGCGACTAAACCACCACCACCAATACTGTACATATTAATACTAGCTTTCAATAAATGTTTGCTGAGTGAATAAAAAATACACAGATGTATGAATGAATGAGCAGATGAATGGATAGCAGCATGGTCCCTCTCAATGAGCTCATTCTATCTGGGGAGTCAAGTAAATAACTGGCTAACTAGTAATCAGCCAATGTATGATAGAGATAAGATCCAAATGGTGAGAGAGCATAACATGGGCAGAGATGAATTGTTCCTTTCACTTATGCCTTTTTTAAATATATACTTTATGGTTTATGCTCAGGGGAGTGTTTAAAACTCACTACTGAATGACTGATGAACAAAACTCTGATATCTTTTGAAAAAAGGATTGCCATACAAATTTATTAAAGGAATAAAACAAATAAGAACTTTAGATAAAGAAAACATTGCTGGCTGCCTACAGCAAATAGGTTGAGGCTATCTTGACATTCTACATTCCAAAGTGTTGCAAAGAGTCGGACATGGCTGAGAGACTTGTCACGCAGGTAGATATGTTGACAAAGAGGACTTCCACACAGTCATAACAAAGAGAACAGTAAAGTCTTTGAGTTGCTATCAAGTCATTTCTAGATATGTGGGGACAAGTGATACTATATTTTGTGTATATGGGCATTCCTTCCAGGGATAACTATGATCAGAAAACTTCACAAATGCCCAGTGAGGAAACAATTATAGGGTGTCTCTGCTTCAAGTGTTTTTTTTTTTTTTTTTTTGCCCCCCTCAGAGGCTATGTTTACAGGAGGAATATCTCAATATTTGATCTCCACCTTGTTAGCATTCTTGCCTGGAAAATCCCAAGGACAGAGGAGCCTGGTGGGCTACAGTCAACAGGGTCGCAAAGAACTGGAAACGACTGAGCATGCACACACATTTGTTTGGTCTGACATGTGCATAACTAGAAGGCTTACTGCTGAGAGCAAAAGAGGGTACTAGTTTCCAGTCTCAACTGTTGTCCAGTTTCTCATCATTTCTGGCTAGATTCACAGCTACCTAAGTGTTCTGTCTCCAGAATGTCCTTCCTAGCACTGTATCTACATTGGTAAAAATAAAGTGATCCTTTATAAAACAATATCCAACTCTAACCTCCCATCATCTTAAAAGGGCTTTTGCTTGCTTCTCCAACTGGGATATTTTGGAAACTGTGCGGATGGGCACGCCATGATGATTTGGATGAGAAGGATGAGAAGCTGTTGGAAAACTATGGGGCCTTGTGAGCCTGAGCCCTTCAGTGGTAAGTAGTTTAAAACATTTTCTTTTATAAATGTTAAAACAAATATCATAATGTTACAGATTTAAATATAAGAGTCGTGGGAATTTTAAAGAGAAACATGAGTCCTTAAAAGAATGCCAACCTTTTGATAGCAGCTATTGCATTTTACTCAACCCAGAAGCAATTTTTGTAAGAAAGGTAATGAAGGACCAACTAGAGGGGAAAGTTCTAGCAGCTCCTGACCTGCAATAAGCCCCTGCTCAGGCATGTATCTTCCTGGCCCAACCTACTCTTTCTGAGAAGACACTCAGACTTTTCTACCTCAGCAACTTTGTTCTTGTTTTTTTCTCCACCTGGGGATCTCATCTCTTCCCTCATTTGCTTGGCCAGCTTCTCTTGCCTTCCTGCCTTCCTTTCTTCCTTCAACATTTCATAAACTCTACTCTGCCAGGTGTTTGACTAGGTCCTGGCAAGGTGTGGATTACTGGTGACGAGGGCAGAGGAAAGTCATACAAGAACACTGATAAACAGAATAATGGCTGATGTTGCTTGTCATGTACATAGCACCTTGATGAACACTTATCATGTATCATTCTACTTAATTCTTCTATCAACACTGAGAAATAAGTTGTCCCATAACTAAAACTTTCCTCAATGTTACACAACAAATGTCTTGTCACACAATAAATGACTCAGTCAGAATTAAAACACAAATGCCTGGGACTCTGTTATGCTTTTAAACATCATTTATCACCCAGTTTGATAAGTAATCTTCTAGACTAATCTTAAGTATGTCATCTCATCTGTTTTACTTCTCTGAAAGTTCCTCCATTAAAGTATAATTATTTCCCCCCAGCTGTGCTCCTGTGTTCATTATCACCATGATTTCACTGGGGCCATTTGTATATGTTTCCTCTCTCACCAGGCTCAGAAAGCGCCCAGTACAGGTGCCACCTCTGAGTCGTGGGTATATCCTCTCCTCCTAGCACAGGGGACCTGCTGAACATGGTAGGGCATGGTGGGCCCTGTAGTGAACCAAGCTCATGAACACTTTGCAAAGATCAAACTTGTCTGCCCACAGGCCTTAAGGTGTGTGTTGTTTGGTCTGCAGAAGCATTTTGAAATAGCTTGCCAACTTTTAGTAATAGTTTATTTTCAAATCTGGATTTTCAGATTCTTTTTAAAACTGAAAGATCTGAAAACATGGGTTAATCCTTCCTTCACGACCACAGTTGGCTGGAGCTGAGTGCAGCCATCTGCTCTGATCTCGCTGTAGCCTCCACCATGCCTGCTCCGAGATCATGACTACTTTACTCATTTATGCTACTGGCAAGACCCTGACAGTAAGAACTGCAACCAGTCTTCTATGCAATCTCTAAAATCTCTTACTTCCTATATATCCACATGATGACTATAATCTACAAATAGGATAATTTTTAAGGCAAAAACAATTGCAAGTAAAATTCAAAGCTATTAAAATGGTGCCGATACAACATGATTAACAGTAGGCTATTCATATACTGGCCTTCCCTGGTGGCTCAGACGGTAAAGAATCCACCTGCAATGTAGGAGAACTGGGTTCAATCCCTGGGTTGGGAAGATACCCTGGAGAAGGAAAAGGCTACCCACTCTGGTATTCTTGCCTAGATAATCCCATGGACAGAGGAGCCTGGTGGACTACAGTCCATGGGGTCGCTAAGAGTCAGACATGATTGAGCAACTCAGCACACACACATACATTCATTTACCACTGTTAAGCTCAATTTACTAATAATAAGTTAAGAAAAACAAAACACCAAGTGTAGAAAGCCTCATTACTACATAAATATCAAAATATGTATCTGAGTACGGCATGCATAATCTCTCATCTCAAATAAACAGAGACTCTTGGGCCTGTTTACAACCAACTCATGGCCTTTACATGGTTGTTTCAGTTCACACATAAGACGGTATGTACAAACTACTATAGTGTTGTTTTAGTAATTACAATTACAAATCCTTCATTAATATAGTATCTTCAATGATTGAGATAGATATTAGGATCAAGTTTATCTTTATATTGTGACAGTTTATAAAATGACTTGCTAAGCAAATATACTAGGTTAAATTGTTTATTAAAAAAAACAAAAAACAAAAAAAAAACTGTTTACTTGATGCAAATTTTAGAGTTAGGAATTCCCAACAATGTGAGTGCATTGTAAGCAAAAGCTGGGTACTGCTTAGGTTAGTATTTTGATATAATAAGTACAAATCATTTTTCTCTATTCTTTACCATAGGAATCTTGCTAGACAGTGCTTTTTTTTCACCCTAGTTAGATGTGCAATATTTATTTAAAAACAAAATATTGTTCCTGAGAAACATATTGTATTACTCTGACTTTTCTTCAACTTAGTTCGTCCCCCAAGTCCAATGACTTATACCTCACTCTACTTAGTAGCGTAAGTGCAAAAAAGAGGGCCACAGTTAAGAGTAAATCCCAATTAGTCACCTAAACCTTCAAAGACATATCCATTATATTAAAATACCATGCTTTACTAATGCAAGGATTCGTAACAAAACAATAAATGCCGAAATGTGATGAATAGCTGCTTAATCACCTCTGCAACAAAGGGAACAAATAAACCAAGCCAGCCCATTTTTACATAGTCTTGTAGTAGACAAAATTAGAGTCTACAGTTTTATTTATTTGTTACATTAGAGGGTCACCCAACATCTGAAGATAAATTGGAGTGCAAATAAATGGCTTACCTCAGAAAATGACCTTAAAAACAGTGAAAATTGACAGCAAAATAATGTCCTACCTGGGTAACCTTCTCTGTCACATTGTGTGTTCGATCTTTAACTTTGGGCGCAATAATGGTTTTATCTGAAGAAGGAGGGGATGCATTCTTTTTTTCAGCTTTGACATCTGAAAAATTCAGAGTGAGCTGTGGAATCTTGTTAATGGTGCTGTATTTGTTGAGGTTTGAATCCGACGTGGATCCCAGGAGGCTTGACTTGATATGATTAAAAGGCCCTAAAAAATTGGAAAGTATTTGTAAAAGCAAGATCAGGAAAAATTAAGAAAGAGATGGTCTCGAATGACCTGTTAGTAATTCATGACCATTGGGACCCTGATTCAGATGGGACTAAATGCAGCTGGTTGCTACCTGCTCACCATCCACCATATGGAGCGGCATGTGAATATCCAAGGATAAGATAGTGCCCGAGGTGTGCACTCAGGGAGCAGATGGCAGCTTTAGCTGTTAATTGGCTTCTTTCATTAGAGGCTGGAACAGAAGAAAGAACTCTACTCCCTATTATTGTCTAAACTCTATATTCAAAGTTTCTCAAGAACTTGTTTATAACTTAACAATTATTCAAGGAAGGACTTTTATAATTTACGAATTAATCAGGGAAGGTTAAAATCATGTTGGCCATGAAATTTCTGAATAGTGTCTAACCTGCTTTTATTTGTATTACTCCCCACCTCTGCCATATCAAGTGACAAGCCAGTTGCATTCTTCATATGCTTCTATTATCTGTATAAGATACTTCACAGAGATTCTAGAAGTGTTAAGTCCAGACAGAGGAATTTCAGGTAACATTGAGAAGGACAAATATCATCTGTGTGCATGTAAGGGGTCACAAGAGAAGGAAATGGCAACCCACTCCAATATTCTTGCCTGGAAAATTCCGTGGACAAAGGAACCTGGTGGGCCCCAGTCCATGGGGTCACAAAGAGGTGGACATGACTTAGCAACTGAGCATAAGCATGATGTGTTGCATGGACTGAACTGAATAATTTGGATCCTATGTGGGATTTTTAAATCTTTCCCTTCTTTTCATTTTTTCCCTTTTATTTAGAATTAATGTTGGCCACTTTTTGAGGGAAAAAGACATAGCAGAAGACTCTTTTGGCAAACATAGCTTACAACTGAAATGACTGTCAGTGGGTAAATGACGATAGGTGGGTTTGGGGCTGGTAGTACTCAGTTACTTTAAAAAAAAAATTCTGTGCATTAGATAACGCAGAATTTATTCTTGAACATTTGGATTATTTGACCAACTTTGGTCACTTATCACATTCCTTTCTTACAAAGACAATTTGGCACAGTGTCAAGATCCTGGACCCCTTCGTTGAGGATAAGTACACTGACCAGCTACATTTTCCTTTGAGATGAACCTACTGTCTCTTAGATTCCCTAGGGGCTCAGACAGAAAAGAATCTGCCTGCAATACAGGAGACCTGGGTTTGATTCCTGGGTTAGAAAGATCTGGAGAAGGGAATGGCAACCCACTCCAGTATTCTTGCCTGGAAAATTCCATGGACAGAGGAACCTGCTGGGCTACAGTCCATGGGATCGAAGAGTCTGAGACACGACTGAGCGACAAACACACTACTACTATTGTCTGTTGGTTACGGAGAGCCAAAAAAAAAAAAAATCCAAAAAGTTTCTTATACAACTGATGATATTACTTATAAAATTATGTCGCTCTTGAAGATTAGCATTAGGAAGAATGCTGTACAGACATTAACTTTCTGCCTCGAGAGTGCTTGAAACATACCAACTGCATAAATGAACTTGTTAACACATTTTGCCTTATGCTGTTGTTTCCCCTGTTCAGTATGAAGCTAGTACATTTTGGAGATCAAAATGTGCTTTATGCACTAAGTGAGGTATAAACCCTTGAGAATTAAATTTATGGATTGTGTATTTTGGACCACAATTAATCAACTCAGGTCAAAAATAATCCAAGAAAAAACTATACCCATCATTCAGTTCATATTCATCTTAGAGAAAAAAAAATCACACTGCATTCATTTATAAAAGTTTATATTTGGTTCTTATAAAATGTTGAAATGATTTTGAGATTTTTTTTATTTATGTAGGAAAGAGAGTATGTATTCCTTGAGGTGCATGTCTATTCATTCCATGAGTTTTACCCATGATGATGACCAAGTTTATTCAAGTTAAAAAGGTTGCTGTGCTCTCTGGGCATATATTTCCCAGTATTTCTCATTTGAACATAGATTCTCATTCTCTTTTCTATTTCTATGAGAAGAAGTATAAGAGCCCAAAGCTAGATTAATCTTTCCTTCAGATAGGTCTCTGGGAAACCCTATTGTTTGTAAAACCCTCCTATACACACCACTAATATGTTATTGTAACATATGCTAGATAGTGTTTCCTTTTTTTGCATCATTCTATGGCTATATTCCAGACCGATAGCTTAATATTTAAATTTTGAAAAATATTCTAGGACTTCAGATTTCTTAGATATTGCCTTTTCCCAATTCTGATGTCATATTTTCATTTTTTAGGTAACTTTACGGCACACATGAGATTGTAGAACATTGAGTTCAAGCATATAGTTAAACTGTATGTCAAAACCTCACCCCCACCTTTCAATCCTCTTTCTCTATTATCCTTCTATATGTTGGAATTTTGTAGCAGATGGCCTAGAAATATGAATCATCTGTAATGTTGTTAACACAGAAAGGTACCGTTACATGTACTTTGCTTGTGTTTGTGGCCACTTCAAATGAACTCCACTGAGTTTGCTGCACAGATAAGCAAATACTATCAACTGTGACAGTACTTCACCATCGGGGCATCTGTGGGGGTGTTTTTGTTACAAGGATGGGAGATGTATATTCTCTTTCCTTGAAAAATTGACCTGGATGACTCAGTGGGCATTCATGTAGGTGAAAAGCCTATTTATAATGGTCTGAGCCTTGAACCTGTTTTACATATTTTAATAAATTAATACAATGAACCTTTCAGAGCTACAACTGCCATGTATAATGAATATTTTTACAGGTTTTTTTTTTTATTCAGAACTTTACCAAAAGTTGTTCACCATTTTGGAAAACCTAATCACTGGGAGCTACACTAATTATGTTATTTAAGTCACCAAAACAAAATTTCAGACTTCAGGTTACAGTCTGTGTTTGCAGCTGTGACATGCAGACATGTAAATAAAGATATCTGAGTATTTTTTTAAAACACTGTTGGAATCCAATATTATTAAATTTACATAGGAATCATGCTTAAAATTATTGATTAAATTTCTTCTAAAATATTTTATATTATTGATCTCTTATATATGTAAAATGATGCATGATATAACAAAAAGAATTATATATTAGTTTTTAGGCAAAAAATAAACCCTTGGAATGATTTAATAACTCCCTAGGGGTTTGCCACGATGCCTCCATAATGTCTTTTCTTTATGATAGTATCCTTGATTCACAATATTAGATTAGCTTCAGGTATACAACATAGTGACTCAATATTTTTATAAATTATCTTCTATACTTCAAAATAATCACTTTACTCCCCTTTGCTGTACAATGTATTAGTGTTTATTTACTTCATACAGAGTAGTCTGTATCTCTTAGTTTCATACCCTTATGTCAGCCCCCGTCCTTCCTTCTCCCTACTGGTAACCACTAGTTTGTTTTAACGTCTGTGTTCTACTAATGTTTTGATTGCCATTTCTTCTTCTAATCCATCTTCTGGTTCTTATTGCTTATGAAGGTGAATAGTCTGCAAGGTCTTTCTTAAGTATTGGAGGATATATGTATGTCCTTATGAGAAGTAGGATGTCTTTCTCCTGCACAATGCATTATTGCTGCACATTATCCCACAGGGAATCATTTTGACACTACACTGAAAAGCAAGGGCCAATTCATTTGTGAGGATATCGCACTTTCTCAATTTCTCCCCAGTTGATTTTGGTATTATTTATAATTTAATTTTGATTATTCACTATTTAAAAATTTATATATAAATAAGTCCAATTTGTCACTACTTATTCCACTAGTGGTTTTGACTTTGCTATCCCTTCACACTCCTGCTCTATCATTTTAGCCAGTACTTATATGGAATGTTTTATCATGCCTTTAATGTTATTAAAACCAAATATTTTTTCATATTTCATATGATATCTTCTAGGGTAGTTATATTTGAACATTAACATATTGATAGAAATATTTTATTATAAGCTGCTTTTCTGTTATTCCTCCTGTATAATTAAGAAATTATGTTGGCCTTTTAGAAATAGGTTATTCATCTCTGAATATCATTTTGGGATAGTCAAGTGAGCATAACAGGAAGTTGAAACAAAAGGACACTAATCTGATAGGGCTAAGAAGCCACTGGCCAATACACATCACACAAAGATTTGGCGTCAGAATATTGCAAGTTCATTGCAATCTGTATTTCATCTTCCCTTACTTTCTAACGGAAAACATTTCTAAACTGTTAGTCTGTTCTTTTTTAATGCTAGGTTTCCTTTTAAATTTATACATTTAAAGACTTCAGCAGAACTTAAAATATATTACTTAAAATAATTCACTCGTGTTTAGATTCAAAATCTATTTCATCTTGTATAACAAAGATCATTATGCTCTTCTCCACTGCTTTTGAAGCAGGTGTTTATATGCAGCAGTCTGTTAGTGTCTGCAATGATTATCAATGTCAGTTTAGGTTTCTCTGAAATCTGTCTAAATTCTAATGAAAATAACTTCCTACACTTTAATTAAGGAAGGTATTAGTAATATCCTCGTTTTACCAATTGTAAGCCTAAGCACACACAATAGGAGGCCAAAAGGGAATAAGAATCAAGCACCAGAAATTAGAATGCAGGGCTTCCTACCTCCTAGGTCTATATTAAGAGAGGCCTTGGTTAAGAATTTAAAGGTGAAAAAAAAAAAAGAATTTAAAGGTGAAAGGAAGCCTCCCTGAGAGTGATCATAAACAGATGGCATTTAAAATGCTAATGAAAGAAAAGAGAATAACCTGTAAAAC